>NC_052620.1:14853173-15056427 GCF_016545825.1 Eucalyptus grandis
GACAAAACATTTTGTGTTTGACAAACAATTTTGAAAGCTTATTGGCCAAATATCAACATTCCCAATGCTGAAAGCCAAATGCACCTCAAGACCTGCTTTGAGCATTGGGCATTTTGAAAATGTAAGTTTAGTCACTGTTCATCTTCTTCCCGGTTTGTCTTTGTCTTTCCCGCCTGAGAGTCATGCTTCTCCAATAGCCACCGCCACCGCCTCAGGGTTGCACGTCCTTGATGACCATTGCCTGGGGTGGCGTGACCCATGACCCAAGTGGTGTTGCCTGGGTCCATGTGACCTCAGGCAGCGTTGCCTGGCGTGCGGACCTCAGGCGACGTCACCTAAGGTTGTGTGAACCCATGCGGTAGCGCTTGGCTCGCTCGCGCCAGGCGACACCGCTTGAGGTTGCAACCTCCAGCCGCTAGATTTGGCTGTTCGACGGCTAGATCTAGTAGTCCGGCCACCAAATTTAGCCTCTGTGACCTCAGGCCGCCAAATTTGGTAGTCTAGTGGCTAGATCTGGTTGTCTAGCGTTGGCCCGCAATTAGCCAGCCGCCGAATTTGATTTTCAAACTTTAAAAAAAAAAAAAAAAAAAAAAAAAAAAAAAAAAAAGCCAATTACACATATGAGTTTTGCCAAACGGTGTTTATGCTAAAGTTATTTTTCAATGCTATTTGACATTACAATTTACCAAATGGTGTAGTATTTTGGAAAACTCCTTTACCTAAAAAATATTTGCATTTTCCTAGAGTCATTTCCCCAAAGTTGAACTAAACGGGCCCAATAGGAATGTAATATATATTGATAGCGGACCTAATAAAAATATAAAAAATGAAAAGTAAATGTGTAAACCGTTGGTCCATCTCTCGTTTGTAGCCCCATCTACATTGCACTCTAGTTTAGCCCCTGCTGTGTTGTGTGGCCCAGCCTAAACGAAAAAGATTACCCATGAAAGAGACCCAAAGTCAGGCCTTGACCTTAAGGCCAGATTTTGGGCCTTGTGTTGGGCCATACGGCCTGAAGCAAATTCCTCGAGAGCGTGGGGGTATTGTATTTTCTCCACACAAGAAAGTAAATGCCCAATACACAAATTGACTAGAGATTTGCAATGACAGGGCTTAAACTTTTGACCTCGCAAAAGATACATTACAACTCTTCACCAATCACCATTGGGGCATCACGCCTAATGGCGAAAAATCACACGGCCTCGTTTGTTAAGTTGTTTCATTGAAATGCACGCCGTCTTAGTACTTAATTTCCACAAGTAGCAAAGCTGACTAGATGGATAGGGTCGCGTTCCCTCTCTCCGCAAATTCACATATCGTGCTATCTAGTCTCAGCACTTATGAACAAAAGTGAATTATATATGTGACTCACACAATTGAAGTGGTGCGACTGATCAATCTCATAAATAGCCTTATGAATTTTGTGAAAATCGCATGTGTGGATAGTCCTTGCAAAATTACAAGGTCCATTTGCTGAGCTGGTCTAGGTGAAACCCAGCATTAGGCCTAATATATATATAATTTTTTTTGGGCAGGGGGGGTGTTGGAGTTGGGGTTGTGCATGGGAAGACGTGTTTACTATCGATAATGCTAGGGATAGGAAGTTTATCTGATGAAATGGGGTTACAAAGTGATGCAACGGATTTTGCTAAGTGCCTTACACCATGCTCTACCATGGTGAACCGACTTTTGGTCCGTTACTTATTTTTAATTTGGAAAAGTTTTTCCTTTTATCCTTGTACTTACAAACTCTTTTTAATCACGCCATTCTATTTTCACAGAATTTTTAATCAAGTCTCTCTAGCATGAAAAATTCGATTGACATAGCTGTCAGTGGAGTTTGTCCTTCTCCTTACTTTTAAACGTCTTTTTTTTTCTATGAACTATCTTCAATTGGTTATTTTGTATATATTCAATTTATGGAGGACGCATAAATTCATAAATTCTATTTTAATTCCAAGGTGTGTCACTAAAGTTTGAATTTTTTTAACTTTACAAACAACCTCATCAATAAACATGAAAATTGAAAAAAAATTCCCTTCGAATTAATTTTTTTCCATACATCAATGATCATTTTTCTTATGCACGCAATACTTGTGTTCTTTGTTCAATATACTATTTGAAAAAAATACGATTTTGTCTTTCGTATAATTTAAATCGTTATTATATAACTCAAATATTAAATTGAACTCGTATTAAAAGTTTATAGATCATATTAAATAAATTAAAAGTTCATAGATGATATTGCATGTTAGGCCAAAGATTAACAATCATATTGAACAAAATCATATTTCTTTTTTTCTTTTCTTTTTTGTCGAAAGGTGGAAATTATTTATATCATAGGCGGAAAACCGCGGAGGCCCACTACCAGGGCATCTACACATAATAAGGCCCAAAGGGCTAAGGGAGGGGAGGCCCGCCAATTCATGGGAAGAGTCTTCATATGGTGGTGGCGTGCGGCCCAGTCCGCCACTGAGTTGGCTGAGCATGGACAGTGGGCTAGTTCCACTTGCGGCATCTGCTGAAGAAGTATTCGGCTTTCCTTCATCACCCCACGTGCGGTTGACTCAGCTTGGTGTTCGAAGTTCAAGTTGTCGACCACTAGTTGACTATCAGTTTCCACCACGGCTTCGTCAATTGCTTTTTCCTTCAGAAATTTTAGGGCTTCGAGGACCCCTAGGGTTTCAACTTGAAAACTCGATTCCGCCCATACCGTCTTCGTAAATCCTTCTAAGAAAGTGCCAGAGGAGTCTCAGACGACACAGGCCACTACTCCCTCCGTCGATTCTTCCCCCAGCGACCCGTCGATGTTCAACTTGAGGCAGCTGGTCTTCGAAGCTCGACAGGTAGGTGGGTTCTTCGGTTTCGCAGTTGTGTTGGCTAGTTCTTCACCAAATCCCCACTTTCAGTAGCTATTTTGTTGAGATCTTGCTAGATCTACTACTTTGCAGACCTCTGGTATTGTTCCTCGAAAAATAAAATTGTTGTGCTCCTTCCATACTTGCCACAAGAGATAGCCGATAGTTTCCAGAGAAGGTAGGTGCTCCTTCTTGCTTGTAAATTTGAGCAACCATTCATCCATTCGTTTAATTTCTTGTGCATCAATTCGCAAGTTAGTTTCCTGGCGACTCCACACTTCAGCGACCCAAGGACAGAGGAGGAGGGTGTGCTCGGCCGTTTCTACCTTGGTTTTACACAGATCACACAGCGGATCAAGTAGGATTTTTCTTTTCCATAGATTTTCCTTGGTTGGTAGGGCGTTTTGACAAGCATGCCATATGAATAACTTCACTTTTGGGTTGGTTTTCATACGCCAAATTGCATTCCATAAAGCTGTAGGAGTTTGATATGAAGAGGAGGGGTGCTCTTTTGCTTCTTTTTACGTGGTGGTGTCTCTTAGCAAGTTGTAACCATTCTTGACCGTAAATGAACCATGTTTTGTGCCCATCCATAATAATTCATCACTGAAAAAAGGGCTGTTAATTGATATTGCAAGGAATTCCTGCGTTGTCTGCTCATCAAAAAGATTTCTTAGCAATGTTTCATTCCATTGTTGAGTCCCCGGTAAGATTAGCTTCGAGACTTTCTGGGGATCATTCCTATTTGCTAGCCCTCCTATGAAGCCTCTTTTCAACCATCTATCTGTTCTGATATTAACAGATTCTCCATTTCCTATCGACCATCTAATTGATCCCGCAATGGCTTCTCTTCCAATAAGTAAACGTTTCCAGCCCCATGAAGGATTACGGCCCGGTTTCAACATGCCGTAGATCCGAACGATTGAAATACAATCCTTTCAATAGTTTACTCCATAACGCATTTGGGTTTTTGACCATCCTCCAGACTTGCTTCCCTAATAAGGATTTATTAACAGTGATCAAATCTCTGAAACCCATTCCCCCTCTATCTTTCCTCATCTTCATAATTTCCCAGCGTTTCCAATGCAAACCAGCATTTGAATCATTGTTTATCCACCAGAAGTTTGCTATTTTTTTCTCTATAGCTTTACATATTGACACTGGGATTTTAAAAACTGACATGGCATATTGTGGTACCGCATGCACCACTGATTTCAAGAGAGTTTCTTTACCAGCTTTTGATATGAGTTGCTCCTTCCAACCCTCTAATTTCATGTTGATCCGATTCAAAATCCACCCAAAAACTTGCCTCTTTGATGCGCCCGAATCAGATGGAAGTCCCAAGTACCGTCCTGATCTTTCTAGCTCTGGCACTCTTAGTTCACTCTTCATATTGTCCTTTAATAAAGATGGACAGTCTTTACTAAAGAATACCCCTGATTTGTTTAAGTTAACAGCTTGTCCTGAAGCATAACAATATTGGTTAATGACAGTTGCAACATTTTGGCATTCCTGGATAGAGCCGTCTAAGAAAAAGACTGAGTCATCTGCAAAAAACAAATGAGTTAAAGTAGGACAGTATCTATTTAGCTAGATTCCCTTTTTGTTCCCTTCTTGTAGCGCATTTCCCATCAAAATTGATAAAATGTTTCCAACCAGAATAAATAGATAGGGTGAGAGAGGATCTTCTTGTTGGATGCCTCTAGTTGGAGCAAAAGCAGGTTGAGGTTTCCCATTAAGCTTTATATTAAATGTGACTGTGGTAACACACTGCATTATCCAATGAACCCATTGAGCACAGAAATCCAATTTCAGCAGGCAACCTTCTAGATAATCCCATTCTATCCTATCATAAACTTTTTTCATGTCAAGTTTTAGTATCGCCTAGAAGTGCTTCTTCCTTTTTCGCTTCCTCAATTGATGCAACACCTCTTGTACGACGTAAATGTTGTCTTGAATATGTTTTCCACTCAGGAATGCGCTTTGTTCTTCTGATATCAGCATAGGCAGCCATCGTTTCAGTCTATATGCCAATATTTTTGCAATAATCTTGTAGGCAAAATTGCATAAGCTGATAGGACGATATTAGTCAAGTGTCTCCGGATGGGGAACCTTTGGGATTAAAGTGATGTGTGTTCTGTTAAGGGCTGGATCCAGAACCCCATATTGAAAAAAATCTCGAACTTCCTTTAAGATATCAAGGTTGATTATGTCCCAGTGGTGTTGATAGAAAAGTCCGTTTAAACTATCTGGACTAGGGACTTTCTGAGCTCCTAGTTGGAAAACAGCAGCATGAATTTCTTCCATAGTTACTTCCGCCACTAAACAGTCATTTTATATCATTTCCAATTAACATAAGCTGTTGATCTAGGACTAGAATGTAGTTGCGCCTACCGAGGTATATAGCTCCTTGAAAAAAGACATGGTGAGGTGTTGAATTTGCTATTTCCCCTGACCCATTTTTCAGCATACTAATTTTTTTTTTGTCTCCGTTGGATCGTTGTTGCATGGAAATACTTTGTATTTTTGTCTCCCCAACAAAAAGCCAATTGATCCATGATTTCAAACCCCAAAACCTTTCTTCTTTGCGCCATAAAGTTTCCAGCTCTTCTTTAATACTCTTAATTCTGCTTTTGTCTTGACAACTCCGGTTCATATATGATATTACATGATGAATTGAAATTCAAGAGTCATTTGTGTCGTCGTCCCTTTATTTCTTATGAGGTTTTGGCGGGTTGAAAGACTTCAACCCAGCAACGACCAACTGCTATATACATAAGTGCAATTGCTGAGATCTTGACTTTTTCAAAGGGTACTTCGCGTTCTGAAATGCAAATTCAAAGACATTCTTGCAGAAATTGCGTGAACAGATTGTGTTCGATCCAATTCATGCTTCTAACATCGCTACTTAGGTTCTTGGGTAATCCTCAGCATCCCCGAACACGTGCACAGGACGAATAAAGGAGGGTTCTTGGCATCTGCCCTGTTTGATCCGTAGTCTTTCTTGATCGGCCACTGCTTGGCGTTAGATGAACCAACTCTCATGGAACCTCCACAGCTTCCGCCACCTCCTAAAGCACTGCATAGCTGAGAGGGACTTCTTGACCGGAAAATCCCTCCACGCCCTGTACATCAAGTCCCTCGTCCCTCCCTCCACTTACCTCTCCAACCACTTCATCCTACTCTACTCCAAATGCCGCCGCCTCCTGGCCGCTCGCCGCGCCTTCGACCTGACCCCGAACCCGAACGTGTTCTCCTTCAATGCCATCGTCGCCGCCTACGCCAAGGAGTCCCAGATGATGGTCGCCCGCCAGCTGTTCGATCGAATTCCCGCTCCGGACCTCGTTTCCTACAACACCATGCTTTCCGCTTTTGCCGACTGAGGCGAGATGGGACCGGCGTTCTCCTTGTTTGCGGGGATGCGGGAGATGGGGCTCGACGTGGATGGCTTCACATTGTCTGCTGTGGTCACAGCTTGCGGCGATGATGTTTCTTTGATGAGGCAGTTGCATTCTTTTGCGGTTTCCAGTGGTCTTGATTCTTATGTTTCTCCGAGCAACGCGCTTCTAACGTATTACAGTAAGAATGGTTATTTGAATGAAGCGAAGAGGATGTTCGATGAGATGGGGGACGCTAGAGATGAGGTTTCTTGGAATTCGATGATAGTTGCTTATGGACTGCACCGGGAAGGGCTACGAGCACTGGAGCTGTTCCAAGAGATGATTAGGAAGGGCATGTATGTAGAAATGTATACTTTGGCAAGTGTTCTCACTGCATTTACCTGCCTAAGTGATTTGGTAGGCGGGCTTCAGTTTCATGCTAAGCTCGTAAAAACAGGGTTCCACCAGAATTCACATGTTGGGAGTGGCTTGATTAACTTGTAATCTAAGTGCAAGGGTGCCATGTTGGATTGCGAGAAAGTATTTCAAGAGATCAAGGAGCCAGATTTGGTTTTGCGGAACACTATTATTTAAGGGTATTCACAAAACGAGGAACTCTCAGAGGAGGTTCTAGAATGTTTCTGCAGTCTGCGAAGATTTGGGTACAGACCGGATGATTGTAGCTTTGTTTGTGCAATCAGTGCCTGCTCCAATCTCTCATCTCCTTCTCAGGGGAAACAAATGCATGGTTTGGTAATCAAATCAGAGATTCCCTCAAATTATATCTCTGTTGATAATGCTTTAATTGCAACGTATTCAAAATGCAGAAATCTGGGGGATGCCAGGAGGTTATTTAATAGGATGCCAGAGCATAATACTGTCTCACTTAACTCAATGATTGCAGGTTATGCTCAGCATGGATTAGGAGAGGAATCTCTTGCTCTCTTTCAAGAGATGCTGGACAATGATATCCCTCCTACCAGTATAACTTTCATCTCTGTACTTTCTGCATGTGCACATACTGGGAAAGTTCATGAGGGCCAAACATATTTCAACATGATGAAGGAGAAGTTTGGGCTTGAGCCAGAGGCAGAACATTACTCGTGCATGATTGATCTACTAGGTCGGGCAGGAAAAATAAGTGCAGCTGAGAAGCTCATCGAGACAATGCCATTCAGTCCTAGCTCCGTTGGCTGGGCCTCATTGCTTGGGGCATGTAGGAAGCATGGAAACATGGAGATAGCTGTTAAAGCAGCCTATCAGTTTTGCGGCATGAACCTGCAAATGCTGCTCCATATGTTGTCCTCTCAAATATGTTCAGCAGTGCTGGCAGATTGGAAGATATGGTAGCAATAAGAAGGCTAATGCGAGACAGAGGTGTTAAAAAGAATCCAGGTTGCAGCTGGATCGAGCTAAATCGAAGAACCCATGTATTTGTTGCAGAAGATAGTTCACACCCAATGATTAAGGAGATTCGTGATTACTTGGATGAGATGCTATTGAAGATTAGGAAGGTTGGTTATGTACCAGATGTTAATCAGGTTTCATTAAAGGAGGATGGAATGGAGGAAAAAGAGATGGAAATGAGATTAAGACATCACAGTGAGAAGCTAGCAGTTGCATTTGGGTTGATTTCGACCAAGGATGTGGAGCCAATACTTGTGGTGAAAAATCTTAGAATATGTGGGGATTGCCATAATGCAAATCAAACATATCTCTAAGATTACAAAAAGGGAAATCACTGTTAGGGACACCCGCAGGTTTCATTGCTTCGAGGAAGGGCAATGCTCTTGTGAGGATCACTGGTGAATAAAGCATTTGACTGGGTCCTTTTGAGCTTTATTAATATGTAAATCAGAATCATAGATATTTTTCTTGAATTCAAGAGCAAATGTCATGCCCCATTTGGTTATAGTCTGCTTTCGAACTTGCTGATAAAGCATTGAGTTCTAACTTTTATGTTACATATGGATCATGATTAGTTTATGTGAATTTTTGACTGAGTTGATTCAAATTTTTTTTTCTTTCCCAGATATCCCTCTTGTCGAATATTAGGAAGGTTCACATTACCTATCAGCCTGAAAAGTTGTTTCCTCCCACTTCCTTTTAATTGGTCTGTTTGAGTTGAATTTATCTAGCGTTCTGTGATACAATTGCTGCTCAAGAAGTCCAATCTGTAGGTTGGGTTCTGAATGAGAATAAGTGCAGTTGTGTGGTTGCAAAATCTAAGTAAATCTATTGAAACAGGTTTCACAATTTCCATTTCCCCATGGGAGATACTAGTAAATCTATTGTAATGATTTTATTTTTTTTTGCGTAATTTAATAGAAAATCCCTGGATTTTACCTAAGAATTTATTTGATTCTTACCGTTGATTCATCAATCTTTAAATGAGATTATATTTTACCATTCAGCTTTGCTGATTGATCATGATACTGTTAATGAAGCTTCAATCATGCTAGTGCAAATGTGTGGGACCAATGCCAATTGTGCTAGAAGTTTAAGTTGTCAGATAAGGCGTGGTTTAGTATTTATTTGAATACTTTTGCACTCCCCCTTATGCAAAGATTGGGCTTTGGCCTAAAATTGAAGCATGAAAACAAAGAGGGGACCTTATACAACTTGAACTCAGGACCTCCTTCTTCAATACCATGTGAATTGTGTGAAACCATAGTCAATTGTTTTAAAAGCTCAAATTTTTAGATGAAGGCATGGTTTAATACTTAAATACTTCAACAATTCTTATTGCTAGGTCACGACCAAGGACTTTTTCCCAAATATGACAGCAACATGGTGTTGCAACTTGGGATGAAATTGCTTGCAAAGGAAAACTTAGCCATCCGATCTTGGATCATTGGACTTATACTTAACAGTCTTCTTTTTACTAGAATGATCTAAATTTATCCAAAAGATGGCTATGAGCTACAGTATCTTGGCAGTTATAAGGCAGCATTCTGCCAAATGTTGTTGAGATCATTCTTTAATGGCCTCATTTCGTGAAGGGAAAAAATGGAGGAATGGTGTGGCAGCATCAAGATCTATGGAATCATGGGGAAATTGAACTACTTTATGATCTTTGGCATGCTTTATGCTTTTCAGGGTATTGATGGAGAAGAGGATGTTGTGTTATGGTTTCACTATAGCCTGCAACGATGGGTTTATCACTGTCAGATCAGCATGTCAAACTTCTGGAACACAACAGAAGTTGGGAACTCCCTTCTCCTTGGAAGATTTCCTGGAATTCTAAAGCACCGATGAGAGCTAGCTTTCTGTCCTGAGAGTGTGTGAAGAGAATTCTAACTACAAAAAGATTTGAAGAGAAAAAGAATGGTGTTAGCCAATAGATGTTTTCTTTGTAAGCAGGTCAAAGAATCTGTTTCTCCGTATTCTTTTTCATTGTGCAGGGTCTGACGATCTTGGAGTGCATTTTTCTTGGTCAGTTGGGCTGTGGTGTTCTGTTAGAGAGGAATTTGCTTGTTGAGGATTGAATTGTCCTTAACATTGGAGAAGCCCTTCCGTTTGTAAAACCAGCATCCATTTTGTTTGGATGGATGGCTTACCACATTACTTTTTCTGCATTATGGTGGTGCCCTTTAGCTGGTAAGATTCTTCAGTTGCTTAGATTTGTTATAGTTTGTTTATGAATGGGAGGCATAACTTTTCCTTTTCTATCAAAAGATTTTCATTATCGACAATCATTTACATCAACACTTGAGTGTTGTGAAACTTTCAGGAATTTTAGATGAAAAAGACTCAAGTGAATGAGCTGCAAGATTTAGATTAAGCAAAAAGTATAGGTCAATTCAGACAGCAATAATCTTCACATCCTTTCTCCTGTTTGAATGGATTGATTAGAGTCTGGTGAAAGATGAAATACTAAAATTTCTGCAGGGAAGTATAGAATTTAGTGTTTATCTCCATCTTAGTTGGCAGTAAGTGGATTTTTCACTGTTTAGTTGTTGAACAGTATGAGTTTTGACTATGTTTAAGTTTAGCTGGTTCCTACATAGGGACATCACAATTACTATTTGTAATTTTTCTTACATTATGATTTATTCCTTATAATTTTAATGTCAATGATTATGTATGTGTCTAGAAAATTGTGTAACATAGTTTTTGAGGCTTTTGCAATGCATCATATAATCGCTTCATGAGATTAATCAAGCTGTTATTGATGACAGATTTAATTTTGCTCTCTGCTAGTGTTTTAAAACTCGGTCTAGAATGACTAGTTCTATTGAGAACTCTTTCTATGTCTGATCTTGTTTACTTGTAGGAGCAGAAGAGGTACTAAGCCAGTCATTAAGTGGCCAAATCATTTTGACTTGGATGGGCCAATTCTTAAGTTGTTCTGTACTTTCAAAATTTGGATACAGATATAAAGAGACTTTACAAACTAATTGTCTTATTTAACATCGTTACTCGTAGTAATGATAAAGTAGTAAATCATAAATAAGTTCAATGTGTAACCAACTATAAGTTAGATAAGTGCATATCACTTTCTATTTGTTTGAAAGAAATCATTTTGTAGACTTCACTTTCTACCATTACAAATTTCTTCAATCTTTATTGTCTTCAGTAATGCTACCGTTTGGAACTTAACTTCTGACCTCATTTAAATTGGAAGCAGACATCAAGCAAGTTCTTTTGATCTGTTTCTTTTTAAAAGATTGCTTGTAGCCGTAAAATATAATCACGCATAATCGATCTAGTGTATCTTTAGATATAGCAGAAATTTTCTTGATGTCGTGGGAACTCTTGTGATGGAGTATATTGTATTAAAAACTCGCCTTGTAAATATGCTGGTTGTGAACCTGAGAATCACGCACTTGACGATGCTTAGATCTGATATCTCCAAACTTGAAAGAAATTCTCCTATAATATATTGTATTAGAAACTAACCTTGTAAATATGCCAGTTGTGAACCTGAGAATCATGCACTTGACGATGCTTAGATCTGATTTCTCCAAACTTGAAAGAAATTTTCTTATAATTAATAGATATGTCACTGGAGGGCCGTGGTGAGGTCTGACTTGTTTAAAAATTTTGCTAGGTGCCAATGCAATGGTTTTACTCCTTTGAAAATGTAAAAGTCAAGAAAGGTTAATCTCTCAATTTCTTTTGACATGTTGCTGCTTCACATGCATCTTTTGCCACTGCATCTCTTGTTCAATCACGAGCAAGGTAATGTAATGTTTTGACTCCCATTCAGCTGCTTGGTCACAGATGTTGGTTGTGGTTTTGGATAAATTCTTTCATTCTCATACTTGCCATTAGGAAGTATAGGTTGCTTATTTCCTCCCTTTTTGGTAAAATTGTAATTCCCTGATTTGATGAGGGTGGGGAGTGACTGCTCAGACTGGAAGGCTTGGAAAAGGTATGGCTCCTGGTAGAAAGCTTTTAGGATGGTGCAGAGGGCTAGTCCTCGGGTGAGAACACTATCAGTGGTATGGATGACCTTTTAGAAAATGCTTGCTTTGGCTGCACTTACACCCAAAGTACACGAGTGTGAGGCTCAGAATAGGATGAGCCACACTGACCATATCTCGGGTGATTTAGGCCAAGGTCTCAAAATCATCCCCGTTGTTTATGCAGTTCTAGGTTGACATTTCAGTCGTTCTTAAGGAAGTTCTCCTTCTATGGATTGGTCATTTTAATCATGTATCATTTTGTCTATTATACATTGCTTGTTATGGCAATGTGGAAAGCATTATCTTGTTCTTTTGCTTTGTGGGTGGTAGACTAAGGTTAGTCTGTTTAGGTTAACTCATTGAGATGTTCTGGTCCAAGTCATGTCACTTTTGAGATGGGGATTCATTATAGTGTCACTCTCACTTTTAATGGAAACTATCTAAGAGCAATGTGGCTCTACTGTGAAGAGAGACTCTGAGTTGCTTTTTATGTTTGATTCTTCTTTTTAGTTTCAATTTAATGCATCTGTTTGCATTATTTACTATGACAATACAAAGGAATCTCCTTTCTATTGTTTTTAGACTGAGTAGGGGTGATTCAGCAGTGTTGCTCCAGCTCTTCTGATTTAATAAATGGAAGAACAGAAATCTAGTTAATGATGCTACAGCCTATCGGTTTATCTGACAATACTTAATTCTTAGGAGCGATACAATTCTTCCCAGGGACTACATTCAGGGACTACACTCTTCCTGAAGAAGCTGCCTTCTTCTGTTTCCTTGCATGTCTAATTCTGTGGTATCTGTCTATCTGCTTAATCCCTGACAAAATTGATATCCGATCTATTTAACTTTGTACCTTTCATGTAATTTACGTCTTGAAGAAGGCATAATTCTTTCCTTTCATATCTCTACCTGAGCATCAGCTATATGATAAATATTTTGAATTTACATGATATTATTCCATGTCTTATGTTACAACATATCTTGACAAGTGTCTTTCGTGGTATTCTACTTTTTCCTGGACTATATCTGAGCCACGCTTGTTCCAAGCAGAATTTGAATTTGAAAGTCCAAGTGCCTTGCCACTCGATGCATTTCCTTTGGATTGAATACATTAAAATTCTGATCTCTTTGCTGCACTGAGAATAGGTAAAGGAGCTATCACACCAAAAGAACATTTTGGTTCTTATCACAGTCTATCTGCTTGATTCATTCAGTCAATGTTATTAATGGTTTTATAGATTCAAAAATTGTTGCTTGAAGCACTTTCTTATCCTCTGTGGATGAAGAGTCATACGAAGACAAAATCTTCAAACTCGAGAAGTTACTCCTTTACATATAAATTTGAGGTTGCCACTGTGATAGATTATTGTGGGTTGAATAATGCATGTGAATAGTTCATTTGATAGATCTTGGGCTTGATTCAAATCAAACAGGAACCACTCTTATTTACGCTTTGCATTTGTCCAGCGCTTTCTTATCACTGGTGCGCTGTTATGCCTTTTATTTCTCTGCTACCGCTTATTTCTGTGCTAAAGCTGCAGTTGATAATTATATGATGGAACTGAATAATTTATAAAACAAAATGAGATATGACATGTGTATTTTAATCTCTATGTCTGATTCTTGGTTGAATACTTTGTGAGCAAGTCTTATCAGTGTGCTGTCTCTGATGACCTTGTTGACAATATTAAGGTGGAGATTTTATTATGTTGTATGGTTCCTTATAGATCTTGTTGACATGAGTTGTTGGCACCCCCTTGGTGCCATTTACAACGAAAGCACTTTTTGTTTTTTAGAAAGTAGAAAACTTAGCGAGCTTCAAACTGATTAATGTAAAATTGTCCACTCTTCCCCTTAAAATAATTGTATAGATAAGTATGGGCAGTAGGTCACATGGGGAAAGACATTATTGTGCAATTTTCTTGTAATTTCTTAAGGGCTGCATTGGAACGGGCATTCTTTCTGTTCAATGGATGCTGAATATTCTGTTGACATGCCCGAGTCTGAATCTTCATTACTTCTATTGATGCCATGGGCATTGATTTCAATTTCAGGCCAGAGAAAATAAAACAAAACATCGCAAAGGAATAGGGTTTGAATGGTCATTTCCTTTTGGCACCGATCCCTCCTACCAAATGTTCCCTTACATAAATTAGATTGAAAGAATGAAATCAGGAGGAAGTCTTATGTGACCACCTTTTGAATGGGTTGCTTTGGGGGCAATCGGAGTCATTTATGATTTGAAAAGTTCTTCAAGGGGGTTGGGGTAGTTGCCAAGAGCTTGGCTTGGAACATTTATCTTGGTCATGGTAGACCTGATAGATAGTGATGCGGAGTGAACCACTCAATTCTTAGTTGATATGTGGATTGAACAACGTGATTCTACTGGTAGAATTGGTGGAGGACTGCTAACATGGTACTGGGTTTGTTAAAGAAAGGAAAAGAAAATTGAACATCATCAAACTAAAATCTAAAATCTCTGGTATATTGGTTTATCATGTACTTGTTTACATTTTTTTAAGATGGAAGAAATGGAAGTACTGATAAACGTGGAGAATTGTCCAAAAAGTCTTAAACCTATCGCGCTTTTGCCAATTCAGTCCTAAACCTTTTAACTTTGTCAATTGAGTCTTAAACCTTTTCACTTCTTGTCAATTCAGTTTATTCGGCCGATTTTGGTTGGAAAATGCTGATGTGGACGCCAGCAGTGCCACGTAGGACCGCCCGGTGCGCGTGGACAATTTTTAATAATATTTTAATATTTTTGAATTTTTTTATTTGAATTATTTTTTTTTTTGTTTTTCCCTTTTTTTTTTTTTTCCTTTTCTTTTTGGCTTTTTCTTTTGCCTTTTCCGGCGGCCGGCCACCGGCCACCAGCGACGACCGGCCACCAGCGATGGCCGGCCATAGCTAGCTAGCTAGCCTCGCCCGCCACGGGCGAGGCCCGGCCGAGCAAGGAGGAGCCCCGGCGAGGGCCGGCCTCGCCCAGATCTCGGCGAGGGGAGCCCTCGCCGAGGCTCGCCCTCGCCCATGGCCAACCGACGCCACCCACCTCACCTCTCTCTCCTCGGCATCGGCGCCACCGCCGCTGCCGTCATCTTTGTCTTCTCCATTGAGGAAGACGCGCCTCTCGCCTTACCTCTTCGCCCTACTATCGTTCATCGTCTTCGTCATTTGTCGTTCATCGTCTTCAGCCAACAACTCCAAGTCGCCCGATCTTGGCCGGGGGTCGGGCTGGCCTCGCCGAGATCTGGTTTGGGCGAGCCCGGTGAGGGCTCCCTCGCCGGATCCGGTGATGCCGACCCTCGCCTAAGCCAGGGCTGCCTCGCCCAGCGTCGTCGTCGCCGTCACTCGGCCGATGCTTGGCGAGGCTGCCTTGGCCTGGGCGAGGATCTGCCTCGCCCAGCTGACCCTCGTCGGATCGAGCCTAGGCGAGGGCTGCCCTCACCGGAGCTCCTCCTCGCCCGGTTGGGCCTTGCTTGTGGCGGGCGAGGCCACTCAGCTGGCTGTGGCCGGCCACCGGAAAAGGCAAAAGAAAAAGCCAAAAGAAAGAAAAGAAAAGAAAAAAGAAAATTTCAAAAAATTCAAAAAAATTTAAAAATTATTAAAAACTATCTACGTCGGCACCGGTAGTCCTACGTGGTATCACCGGCGTCCATGTCAACATTTTCTGGCCAAAATTAGCCTGATGGACTGAATTGGTAAGAAGTGAAAATGTTTATGACTCAATTGGCAAAATTAAAAGGTTTATGAGTAAATTAACAAAAGTACAATATGTTTATGACTTTTTGGACAATTTTCCCCTGATAAATGTGATAGCCCTTTACGTTATTATTTTAAATCATTGCATTTGTTTCACAATAAATTATTTACTTACTGAAATTATTTGATTATACACTAAAACTAACATTTTGCATGAAATAATAGATACGTTTGAAAATCTCTCTGGATGAAGCAAAACCAGACAATGAATATCCACTCATTATGGTACTGGATAGTCATCCTTACCTGTTGTAACTCTTCCTTTGATGATCACGGAAAGAATTTTTTGTGGTTCTTGTTTTGATATTTAAATTACATACATACTCCTAAGTTAATGATGAGATCTTCATATGTCTGCAGGCTAAACATTTAACAGTTTGAAACAAAACCAAATTGATAATAACCAATATTTATTGTTATCATGTAGATCAAGATTTCGCCAAACTGACATTGTTTGTCTGGGAGGAAAACCTAAAACTAACTATGAAGGCCTTACCCAATTTTCACAGGTGATGATAGTATATCAATGAAATGCCAAAACTATTTTGTTAAGTGTTACAGAGGGGTTTGGCGCAAATAAAGTGTTTCTTGGGAAATAACATGTAAATTCCATAACAACAAAGAAACTATGGGGTTGGGTAATAAATTCCTGTATGCCATCATGCTCTGTATAGTAATCTTGCTGCTGTCATTTGTCGGTGAAAAAGCATCTTCAACCTACATTCTAATACAACTGATGTTGAGATATGTAGAACCTAAACCTTCAATATGCAGTAATCTGATTATATCAGGGCCAAGAAACACCACTAGGTTACACTCTGCTAGAAAGACTACCATATGCTTTAATTGTTCACCACAAAATGGCTTGTGTATGTATGGTTGTTGTCGCAACCAGATTTTCGCGAGTTCACCACCTAAAACTAGGTTAATGGATAAGTCTTTAAACTTAGCTCGAGTTCTTGCAAGCCCATGCCAATTCGCGAATTATGTTTGAATTCTTAACATGCAAATGATTTTCAATCATAAGTCACCACCCAAATAAAGTAACGAGAGATTTACTTTACTCCTACAAACTAGAAATTTATGAGTTCGAGGACTTGGTTACACCAAACTATCCTAGTGCCCTTTCGGTACCTTTTTATTTCATTTTCAAAAAAATGTTTGGCAATTGAATTGATTTTAATTTAACTTCCTAACATGTGAGGTGATCATACATGTGCGCATACCACCAATTTTAACACTCAAGAAAGCAATAATGCAAAGCATACCTAGAAGCAACGAAAGCATCTACAGTGTTAAATCAGAATTCACATCAGCGATCCTAAATATGATTTCAAGCGACCCTAGATATGATTTCACGCAATTCCAATTTTTGTTTTCACTTTATTCAATGAAAATCATGACTTATGCAATGCATGTCACTATTCTAATTTGAAATAATATGATAACATGACCAAAATTGTATGTCATAAATAAACAAGCAATCTATCCTAAAGCATGAGATGAATTCATTCTAATTCTTTTATATTTTCCATGAAATTTGAAATTAAAGAAATGCAACAATTAAATATGCAATCTAATTTAATAAAATGACCTAATTCTAATGACAGGTAATGCGATGCAATGACATACTAAAATGACACACAACATACAATTTAGTATGCGAGTTATATGTCACGCGACATTTATTAAATGACTTAGTTTAATGACGAGGAAGTTCTAATTAAATGAACCTAATAAAAACTAAATGACGTGCATTTGACATTTCTATTTAAAAATGCAAAAATGATCTAGCTAGATTAAAATTCTAATTTAAACTAAGGATCAAGTCACATTAAATCCTAATTTAAACTAAGATATTATCTTAATCTAACATGCAATTTATCTAATATGCAATGATGTGCAAAGAATGCCATAATTCAACATGATATATGCATGACGATTTTTTTTAGTTTTTATATTAATTTCGAAATTAAAATTTCATATGCAATTCAAATAATGATAAAACTAACCTAAATGAATGCATTTTTTTTTTTTTTTTATAATTTCCTAAATTTGGAATAAAATCCCTATTCTAGATAGGCAAGATAACAATGAATATTTCAAAACAAACTGAATCCTAATTCAAATATTTTTTAGATTTTTAGAGGTTTTCAAAAAAACAAGCAATTATCAAATAAACATTAAATCTAAACAATCAAGATATTCAATCAACTAAATGATTAAAATAATCTGTTGTCTCACAGGTTAAATTAACGATTATCTTAACTCTAATTATCACGACAAAAAGATTAAAATAACTAAAAAATTTATCCGAATTCTTACGAATTAAATTAATAGTTATATTGATTCAACACTTAAAATACTATCGACAAGCCCTAAAAATTAATATAATTAAAAAAATGACCCGACATCTTACGGGTTAAATTAATAATTACAATAATTCTAAGGAAGACCCCGGGGATAATGCCTACAAAATTCATGAAATGAAGATCACCTCAAATTTACACAATAATAACTAAACTTAAAAGAAATAGAAAAAAGAAAATAAAACTACCTAATTTCCTTTCCTTTTCTTTTTTTGTTTTTCTTTTCCTGCCTTCTTGCAGGCCTTGTACTCGTGGCAGGTCACAAGGGAGGCTGGTCACTGCCGGTCGGAGGTCCGACGAGGGCAAACCGGCGGCGGAAAAGCTCCGGCAACAAGCGGAACGGCGGAGGCCGGCGTGGGGGACTCGCGGGTCACTGCCAATTGCGAACAGCAGGTGCTGTGCAGGGGGTTCGGATCCGAGCGGCTTCGGGGAACTCCGGTGACCTGCAGGCAAAAACGGGTCGGAGGCCGTGGGTCGTCAATGGGGCTGAGCAGAAGCGGATCGTGGCGCGGGCTCCTGCGGCGACGGGGCCGGAATCGCGGGTCAGCCGGCGGTAGGGATGGCTCGGACTTTTGGAGGCTGGACGACGGCGGCGCACGGGTCTTCGGCTCCGAGCAGCAGGCGGCGTTGGGCGGATCGATTACCGGCGGAAAGCGGAGGAGGGCGTCGGGCTTTGCGAACAGCGAGGAACGGTGGTGAAGGAGTAATCGCGCGGTGAGGCGGATCGGCAATAGTGCAGGCGCGGCGAAAGGGAGGCGCGGCTGGGCGGATCCGGCGCGACGGCAGCACTGGTGTGGCGGCGACGCGAAGGCTCTGCAGGTGGAGCTTCGGGTTGGAGTCGGGTGAGAGCAGAGGGCACAGAGCGGCTTCACGGGAGCAACGCCTCTCGATTGCGGATTGCAGGTCGCCGAGTGGAGCGGTGAGGGTGGCGACGGACGCGGAAACGTCAGGCGAGCGGCGCGGCGGAGAGGCAGGCGCGGGTGAGTGGGGCTCCGGCACGGTGGCGAGCTGCTGGGCGGTGGTTCGGTGGGCGGCCTGCCAACGGGGAGGAAGCGTTGAAGAAGATGATGAATAGTGCTAGGATTTCTCTTTTTTTTTTTTTTTTTCTCTCTCCTGTTGCACGTCTATTCCTCTCTGCCCCTCTCTCACGTCACTCTCCCTCTGCCCGTGAACTTTCTGCAGGAGACTTTTTCTTTTCTCAACCGGAAGAGAATTCCTTTCTCTCCTCCTTTCTCCTCTTTTCACTTGACTGTTTGTTTTTCTCCCTTGATCGACTCAAAAGAAAACCCTAGAAAAGCCTCCCTCTGCTTTACCGTACACGGTCCTTTTATAAGCAAGAAAAAAATGTGATCGATATTTCGAAGATTTCTATAATCTCTTAATCACAAAAATCTTTTTATTCTCTTTATTTCCTAAATATTTTTTATTAATTTTTTAAAGATAAGTTCACAATCCGATTTCTCAAATTCCAAAAGATTTTTATTTCAAATCTCAATTTCAGAAAACGGGCTTGGGCTAATTTGTATTCTTCATTGGCTTAGTCCGACCTATTTAAAATTCAAAACCACCAATTCGACCCATTTGCCACCGGTCTAATAAATAAAATGCCAATTAAAATAAAATGCACCTAAAAAATCTATATGCTATATAATTAATATTTTTTTTTATAAAATTAAACCCTAATTTTTAATGACTAAACGGGCCGTTAAAATTTAGGTGTCAATAGTTGTTATGATGCCAAGATATATATAGCATAAACCTTCAAATGCAGTAATACAATTCAGTCAAGGCTAAGAAACACCACTAGGGACTTCACTATACTAGAAAGACTGCACTATACACTTTAGATGTTTGCGGCAAGATGGCTCGTGATTTTTGTGGTTGTTTTAGTGGTTAGATAGCATGATGATCCCTCAAGACTCAACGTGTTACATGTCTTCAAGATAGGGATTTGGATCCTCTCAATATGGAGGGTAAATTGCTATTTTCGATTTACCCCAAAGAGAGGCTGCTAGATCATGTGATACAATCTACAATAAATTTCAATTAAATTTGAGAAGTAGTGAATTTTCAAGGTAAAATGAGGATAAATCGATCATCACAATGTTTGGAAATTTGGCATATTTAGGAAAGGCAAACTTTGTTACTTGTAGGATTAACCATTTAAACCCTCTAACTTTGCACAAATTGTTGGGAAACCTCTTATGATATTTTGAAGTTGATGAAACCATCTATTTAGTTGTTACTAAGTGAACTTGATATCGGAATGCTGTATGATTAATAATGGTATAAAATATACAGAGTGATAAGACATCTACAAACCGGATGAACTTTGATAGAGGGTGAACAAGTTCACTAGAACGAAGTGTTGATGAGGACTTGGAGAGATTATGATAAGGAACAGCTAGGTGAAGTTTTGATCCTGAATGTACTTAGGAGGACCAATAGATAGCAAATCGCAAATCAGTTTCGTAATGGACAGCTAGGATAAACTTAGCTAGATAGGAAGACCTAAACATCTTTTGATTTGATTTTGGAAATCATACAAAAGATTTGAGGCTAAGGTCAAGGTCTGGAATTCATGACAAAAAGCTCTCTCCCTCCGCATCTGTCTTTTTGTCGTTTCCTGCAAAAAGCTCTCTCCCTCCGCATTGGACAAAACACATACTCTCTCTCTTCCAGCGACAATCGCCCATCGATCCGGAGCTCCGATCGCCGTCTCGTCGGGCCAAGGGTTCCCGCCGGCCGGATCGCAGCGGCCCGATGGGCTCGGACGGAGGAGATCCCAGCGGCGCCCGGGTGCCCGCCGGGGAGGGGGAGGGTGGTGCGGCCGGGGCGGTGGTCGCGATCAACGTCCGGTATGGTGGTGATTGTGAGGCGCGTTTGGCTGTCTGGGTAGCTCTTTGGAAGGTTGGTTGCGGTTGGGTTCTGATGGTTACGCCATGCCCGGTTACTGAATGTGGTTCTGCGTGTTAATGATGCGCGATGTTCTCATTATAAATGTATTAGCGAAGAAGATGAGGGTCGGTGAAGAAGAAGATTTGGACCTTCAATGGCGAAAGAAGATGAGCGCCGGTGAAGAAGGGCGAGCGAAAAGCGAAGGGAGAGCGAACAGCGTACCTCAAAAAAAAAAAAAGTGAAAGAACCTGGAATCGTGTAAGAAGAGCCAGACCTTCGATGATGAAGAAGATTTGGATCTTCAATGGCAAAGAAGATGTGCGTCGATGAAGAAGAGCCGAAGAAGAAAGGTAGCGAAAGAACGAAGGGAGAGAGGTCAGACGGAAAAAGATGAAAGGGGAAAGTGTTTTGACCTCATGAGGCGGCGGAGGAATTCGTTTTCCTTGACCAAAAAGTATTTTTCGTTGGCTAAATACTTTTTATTAAAATACACAAACATGAGAAACAGAGCCCATTCAAAAGAGCATGCTACAATGACATATAGAATTCAGTCTAATACAAAGCTGCCCATGACGTGGAATCATCTAGAGAGAACACAGGAAAAACACTGATATGTCAAATACAGAGACGTGCAATCATAATCATGGGAACAATCTGGAAGTGGGTGGACTCCACTTTTTCACTGCTCAGCACCAATAGAGGCAGCACTCGACGATGTAGGAGCAGCAACAATAGACCTCGAGGCTGAAACCAGCCAACGACAACTATCGCCAATTAAATTTCTCTAAACCAAATGAACATGAAAATCTTCCTGGCAGAGAGAGAGAGAGAGAGAGAGAGAGTGTACCATTTGTCAAGAAAACTCAGCTCTCTTCTGGGAGGAGGAGCAGCATAGGACTGGGGAGGCGCTTGTAGGGGAGGCGCTTGTAGGGGAGGCCCTTGGTAATACCCTGGAGGAGGAGGAGCAGCATAGGACTGGGGAGGCGCTTGTACGGGAGGCCCCTGGTAATACCCTGGAGGAGGAGCAGCATAGGACTGGGGAGGCGCTTGTACGGGAGGCCCTTGGTAATACCCTGCATAACCAACTACCCACCGCCATGCAAGATCAGCCATGAACACGGTTGAGAGAGGGAGAGAGACAGAGAGTACCTTGGCCTTGAGCAGGGTAAGGATAAGGGTTCTCATTAGGGGGTCCTTCCATTTCTGGCGACCTTGCAGGAGGAGACCCCAGAAAACTTTGCAGAGACTACTTCTGTGAGCTCTCCTTGCGTTTTTTTTTTGGTCAGACTGTGAGCTCTCCTTAGTTGAACTTCCCAAACTGAGATATGATTGCTAGGGGTGAGCGTGGTTCCGGGTAGAACCGGGAACCGGAACCGAACCGGAGGAGGTTCCGGTTTGGTTCCCGGTTCTAAGGGGACCGGTTTCGGTTCCCGGTTCTCTTTTTCCGGAAATCGGAATATGAGGAACCGGAACCGGCAAAGTTAAAAAATAAAAAACCCTAATCCCTTCCACACGATTTTCTCCCCTTCAATTTTCCCCTCTTTCCCTTTATTTTTCTCTCTCTACTTTTTCCTCCTCACGTCACTTCCTACCCCCACTTTTTCTTTTCTTCTCTCTCTCTTCTCTTTCCCCCTCTCTCAGCCAAACCCCCCCCCTCTTCTTCTTCTTCTTCTTCTTCCTTCCTCTCGCCGGTTGCTACTTCACCCACCACCACACCGCCGCCCCACGCCCTACTCACCACCACCTCTTGGCCACCGAACCCCCACCACCCACTGCTCATTTGACAAGCCGTCTCACCGTTGAGCCTGACGAGTTGTCTTGTCGTCTGCGCCGCCGTGAGGCACCACCGCCATCCCCAAGCCACCATCACCACCTCTTGCTGCCGCTTGCTCGGCCGTCCGGGCCATCATTGCTCCGAACCGTCACCACCTCCGCCCAACCGAGCTCTTCCCCCCTTGGCCGTGGGTTGAGCCACGACTGCCGCCGTCTTCGGTGCGCCATTCATGCTGTTGTTGGTGCCGTGAGACTCGTGCCTTCGTCGCCTTCGCACCACCGTCGCCGCGTGCTCGCCGTCGCCAGATCAAGAAGAAGCTGGTGAAGAAGATGAGGCAGAATAGGCCCATCCCTCACTGGATTCGCATACGAACCGACAACACCATCAGGTTCATATCCAATTCCTTCACGTTTTGTCCAAAAAAAGCTGTCTTTTTATTTTATTTTATTTTTTGTGGCCTAATTTTTGTCGTCGAAATCTTTCAGGTACAACGCGAAGCGCAGGCACTGGCGCCGCACCAAGCTAGGGTTCTGAGTTGTTTTCATGGGAGGAGGTGCTTTTGCTTTGGGTTAGAGCTTTTTAGTTGTTGTGAAAGAGACCTCTCGATGTTTTTCTAATTATTGCTTTTAAGCGAATTGAAGACTTTTAAGGAAGCAAATAGCTGCTTAGATACAATGTTGCTTTGTTACTCTCGAGCACAAGCATTTTTTATATCCGATGATCTGCGAATTATGGTAGTTTCTGTTGCTTCATGTGGTTTTGATAGTATCAGGGATGGGATTTTAGTGAATTTTAATGTTGCTTCAACTTTATGTCTTGTTAAGCTTATCGTTGTTACAACACATCGTGTTCAATGTTCAGTACCTTTGATCGGTTCTGCTAATGATTGGCCCGATCTTCTTATTTAGATGAGACTTATAGGCTTGTGTTGGACTTGCTTTTCCTGTTCAAGTGCTTGTTGAGGTCACGGTGGTGCTTGTTCTCATAGTGTGGTAGTGATTATTAGTGGTCGTCCTTCCAGACATTGGGGAGCTTTTAGTTGTGTCAATTCTGAGGAATTTCAACTTATGTGGTATGTATGCGGTAGTGATGTAAGTGCCCAATTTCGCCTACCAGCTCGTTTCCTATATGCAATGTCTAAATGAGTCACATCAGTTTATTGGGCATCTTCAATAGCTTCAAGTCGGTTTAGCATGTGAAGTGTGTTCTAGCATCAGGTTGCAGGATTCATGGTTATGTCGTTATTATTGCTGCATTCATTTCCATTTTTTTAACTAAAAATGAAAAAAATAAAAAATAAAGAATCTGTTAGAACCTAGAACCGACCCTGGAACCTGTGATAGGATAGGTTCCAGGTTCTTGGTTCTGACGGTTAGGTTTTTGAAACCTGTACCCGAGGGTAGGTTCTAGGTTCCAAGCAGAACCTGTGAGGAACCGGGAACTGCTCACCCCTAATGATCGCCACAAAGAGAGTCTCTCTATTGGCCCTGGATTGTCTTTGTTGACACCTCAATTTGATTAGGTTATTAATTACCGACATCGGCCTACCCTCCTCGGCCGTAGGTCGTCTTTGAGCACGTTGTCGTCGTTGTGCATGAACTACAGAGGTGGAGAAGGAAGGAGCGAGGAAGTAATTGTCATAAACTTTTTTTTTTTTAAAAAGAAACTTTTGTAAAAGAAATTACTTTCAGTTAATGTTTTTATTCTCAAGTATGTTACAAAGTTCTTTTCAGCAAGAATTTTCATTTGCTTCAAAAGGGATAGAAGTCTTTTTCAAAATTTGTTGCAATTCATACTTTCTTCCAAATTTAAATGACCATGGTATTAAATCATAGACTAATCAAGATGTTGCTCCGTCTTGAGAAGGAGTTGGATAGGAATGAGATGTAGTGCATCGAGCTCCTGGGGGATGGCTTGATTTTAAGAGGTTTGCGACAATCTTTTATATATATAGATATAGCATTGTAGCATTGGAAAAGTAAGTAAATTGCAACATGGCACATGAAATGAAATACGGTAGACGTAGGCCCCACCCCAAAAAAGAAAAAACAAAGACTTAGAAATTTTAAGACATGGACACCGATTGATTTGAGTTGCCTAACATTTCGATCCCACATAAAACTCAACTCATGATGTCAACACATGATGGCTAAATTGCAGCACGGCACACAAGACCTAGCCCTCCCATGACTTAAAAATTAATAATAAAGTATGGAATATTGCGTGTGAATTGACGCATCACTTTGTTGCACAAGTTCATGAGTTTAGAATATAATAAAGTCAAGGCGAGTGGTTTGCGAGCTCTAAATTAACCAAAAAAACTGAAAAAAAGGGGGGTAAAAACTGATCCGGCTTTATTTAAAGTTCAAGCAGGGTACAAAACGTATAACTTTGGCTTTTCCACCGAAATTGCAAATAGCTCTTCAAATCTCTAAAAAACTTCGAAAGTATTATAGGTAACTTCATTGGTCAGTCGTTATATATTGTAAAAGTCCCGAGTGTTTTATGTTTGAGAGTCAAAATGCATATACCGAAAAAATAATATTAGCAATAAGATAAAAATTAAAACTTAATTCATACATACTAGATGATTTGCGCCATTAAATTACAAAATCTATATCCGATCGGATGATTCTCATGCTTTGGTGTTATGTGCACATGAATTTCGCCATCATAGTAGTTTACACTTCTTAAGCTGCACTTGCATAATTCTACTACTAATGAGATCAAATTATATTAATTGTTATGTCTACCATTATCTCTTGATCGGCATGACTTTGGCTGGTGCGTAACGATTTTATGCAATTTCCATTTCCTCTTGCTGCCACTTTCAAATCAAAATTAATTGAGATGAAAGCGTGGCGTCCTAGAAAAGATCATCCAAGGCACGGCCTTTCCTGTCTTTTTGACTTTTTTTATTAGCGGTCGAAGTAATCCTTCTGTGCTTATCTGCCTTTTCTTTTTTCCTCCGAACAGTCTCGTGTCTTGAACTGAACTGGGGGAATGTTTATATGAGTCAGTGATCGCTAATTTCCTTTTTTTATAAATATTCAGGAGAAGGTTCATCGAAATCGAGATCCTCCGATTGGGACACGGACAATAGAATATTGGACTTTGCCTCCTCGTTTGCGTTCCCTAGTTTAGCACCTTTTCTTTTCTTTAAATGCATTTACACTGGTACAGGAAACCAGTGGGATGATTAATAATTTAGATGACGACGTCTTTGAAAGAAAGTAAATACAATCTTTTTAGATAGCGACAAGAAAATAGACTTCATTCAATTTTTTCATAATAAAAGTGAAGAAAATGGACTTTTGGGGACAGCTCATCTTGTCCGTTGCTTGAGATTGTACCCCTGCGGACCGCACCGCCAGTTTTCAAGTCAACTTCCTTTATGTGTTTGGTGATTTAGCCTCAAGCCTTAAGCTTTTTTTTTTTCAAAGTAAGAAAAGGAACAGAACTCGATTATACATCATTACTTTCTTAATAAAACATTATCTAATCTCATCCCCTAACAATGAATGAAGCAAATCTATTGATGGCCTGTCTAATACATAATTATCACCTGCATTATTAGGTTGGATAATAGAATTTGCCAGTCAATTTGCACAAGCATTTCCTTCTCTAAAATTATGGAGAATCTTGATCTATTAAAAATACTTAAGCATACTTTAAATTTGAGATATGAATATGTCACCAAAATGAAGCAATGGAGTCAATTTTTGAAGCGGAGAAATGGCTGCTCACAAATCCATCTCCATGATAAGTTTGATGCGCAATTTTGCTTGTATGTTTTTGGAACATTTGCTTATTTGATTTGCATTGGAAAAGGAAAATAACCTCTTACATTACATGCTTGGAGAACACAAAAACTTTCAATCCTCTTAACAAGTCGCTCCCTCTTGCATCAAAGTCATTAGTGAAAGATTTTCCTTAAATGATAACTCTTTGCATGCCGTGATTAGCTTATTGGCACGAACTCACATTGGACATGTCTTATATCTTCTTTTTTGTAATTTAATGAGATAAATTCTTTAATTCTAAAATTTTTGCTCATTAATTTTATGATTTTGGGGTCCTCCATTTTTTTTTTCTTTTTGGAGAAAATGTGAATAAGATGATAACATGGTCCGCGCTTTTCTTGTGGTGTTAATAAAGTTGGGAAGCGTGGGGGCAACAATCATGTGGTGAACTAGACGGCGGTACTTTTCCATCAATTTCGATTGTGACTTTGTTTCGCCTGAGACCGTGTGGGTATTCGCTCTAAAGAAGAAAAAGTCGGACCGCCGAATCGATCTTACTAGTCCTCGCATCGAGGATATATCCAGATTTAGCTCGAATATTCGTTACACGAGAGTCCGAATTCGACCTTCTTTCTTGCTTATTTTGCGTTCTTTGATATGCATGACTTATATCCGATGCAAATTTGTTATGTACACATGTAAGTGGTGTAAAATAAAAAAAGAAATTTGATATATGCTATGTTTGTTTTGCGGAAAATAAATGATTTGGAAAATATTTTCCTAAAAACAATCGCTTATATTGTTTGAAATGATTAGTTAATGGAAATTATTTTTATTACCGACAGCAATTTGTCTAAACATTTTCGCAAATGATGAAAATATTTTTTGTTCATTCGTATTTGTAAAAGAAACAAATGACTATTCGTTACATGAGAGTCCGAATTCGACCTTCTTTCTTGCTTATTTTGTGCTCTTTGATATGCACGACCTATATCCGATGCAAATTTGTTACGTACACATGTAAGTGGTGTAAAAAAAAGAAATCTCATATATGCTATGTTTGTTTCACGGAAAATAAATGATTCGAAAAATATTCTCCTAAAAATAATCGTTTATATTGTTTGAAATAATTAGTTAATGGAAATTATTTTTATTACCGACAGCAATTTGTCTAAACATTTTCCCAAATGATGAAAATATTTTTCGTTCATTCGTATTTGTAAAAGAAACAAACGACTATTTTTAGGAAAAATATTTTCCAAGTCATTTATTTTCTCCGAAACAAATGGAGCCTATATGTTTATAGATAAAAAGAAGTGATTACTACTACTTAAGCGAGCATAATTCAATGGCTTAAGCTTTTGGGTATGGGAAATCCAACTAAGTTGTCCACTGGCTCGGATTATTAGCTTTCTCTTGGATCTCCCCGTCATGAAGGTATTCAACTTTTACGGGGCTTTCCCAACGCTTTTATATGTCGAGAGATGAGTTCAAACATAAAGGTATGACTCCACAATGAGGAATTTAATGTGTGGTTTGGACCAGTGATTTGCTCTGATAAATAATCTCATCTTGTAACAAGGAAAATTATCTACTGCTTCAAAGTTCTAAGTATAGGATGATTGCATAAAATCTCATGAATTCAACATTGATTCATAACAACAACCGGACTTTCAAAAGTTACAGATTACCCCCCCAACTTTGATTTTTATTGTAGCCGCTAGTTTTGATACTTGCATGGTTGGTACTTATCTGAAAATGGATTTGCTAATTTTTCTTTATCGAAGTAAGCTCTATTATGTGGTTAATGACATAAGAAAATGGCATAAGGATTTGTCCAAAGTAGGATTTTTGTTTTTCAATTTGCGAACAACCAAGTAAGAAGAAAAGGTGGAAGATGATGCAAGGTGCTGGTGAAGATGAGGAGGGTAATGAAAGTTGTTGCTTTAGTCGAGGCTGGATATGGGCTCGACGATCTCTTGGATCGATCATCCCTGCTTTTGCCCCCATCGATTCTCGACTCCGCGGCCATGAAGAGCTCCATCTCCATATCAAGAGGATCACTCTGCTAGTCCATCTCCAGATCTCCAGCCATGGCGACAGTGGTTCCACTAGAGCTTCCTTGCAAACTCAGTTTCCTGGAGCGCAATCAATGGCAATGCAATTTGGAAGATAGTCAGAGAACTGAAAAACAAAACAAGGCGGAAAATAGAAGACAAACCAGACAGGAATCGAAGTCATATTTAGAATTTATTGAACTCTGGAGAAAATCTGAAACTGCGGTGAAGAAAAATCCCTCTTTTATTTGGCCAAGATTCTGACATTCAAGGACACGGGGGCGGGATGTGGGGACGGGAGAGCCCAATTTCTTCTTAGAAAAGGGGAGGTGACAGGGAATGATTTTCATCTTCATTATTTTTTAACATCTCCATTTTTTACCATTGAAACTGCGTCTTATCCACCATCTTCATCTGCCATGGAAACCTCGAACTCGGATTTATGGCTCGACTGAAACGAGAATAACGGATAATGTCTAAAATAGACTCATATTCACATCATAATTCACGTTAGATTTGTTTTTAATAGCTAAAAAATGCCATATTAACTTATACATTTTATTGTAAAAGCCTGTAATATATATATATGTCATTGAAGGTATTTAAATAATCTTGTTTTTTGGATTCGATACTTAAGTGAATCGACGAAATTTTTTGATACTTCTAACATCCTTATGCCTTGAGAAAATGAAGTGTGGTGCATGGGTAAGGATGTTAAGAAAATATAGTGGACGTTATTTGGGCCAAGAAAAGTGAGTTAATCCAAATTCAAAGTGAAAGAGTTTGTATTACACCTACGGGGGTGGGGGGGGGACTTAAGGAATCTTAGAAAATATAGTGGACATGGGGTCAAGAAAAGTGAGTTAATCCAAATTCCAAGTGAAAAAGTTTGTATTACGCCCCGGGGGAAGGGGGTGGGGGAACATAAGGAATCTTAGAAAATATAGTGGACGTGGGGGCAAGAAAAGTGAGTTAATCCAAATTCCAAGTCAAAAAGTTTGTATTACGCCCCTGGGGGGGGGGACATAAGGAATCTTAGAAAATATAGTTAGACGTGGGGCCAAGAAAAGTGAGTTAATCCAAATTCCAAGTGAAAAAGTTTGTATTACGCCCCGGGGGTGGGGGAACTTAAGGAATCTTAGAAAATATAGTGGACATTATTTGGGCCAAGAAAAGTGAGTTAATCCAAATTCCAAGTGAAAAAGTTTGTATTATGCCCCGGGGGGTGGGGGGAACTTAAGGAATCTTAGAAAATATAGTGGACGTTATCTAGGCCAAGAAAAGTGAGTTAATCCAAATTCCAAGTGAAAAAGTTAGGTGGTTGTTCACCAAAGTGAGTTGTTCGGAAGTATTTCGGGGGACTTAAGGAATCTTATAAGATTTTATGGTTTGTAATTGATGGGTGGACCATCGCATGATATTATATAAGCACTAAAATGTCTATTGGATGGCTAATTTTCATGCTTCAACGGTGGAAACGATGAACATATGAAATTGTTAAGCATTTGGGGTACATATAAAACATATATATATATATATATATATATATATATATATATATATATATACACACACAGTTACTTAATTAACTAAAGAGGAGCATCCAGGACTCATGCTGAGAGTTTCATACGCATGCCAAGGTCAAGGCCTTTGTATTGTGGAATGGTTCTATTTGGAGTGGCTGGAACTTATGTCTGAAGTACCCCAACGAAAATTGGTACACAAAATTCAATATTATCTTGATTTGGTTGCATTATAATATCAAGTTATTGAAAAAAAAACAGAGGTTATATTTGAACTTCGATAGATTAGATAAAAAATAAACAAGGGGCACTTTAGGGACTTTCTTAATCAGTCCACCAACCTTAATTTTGGAGGTTCCAGTGTATACACTTTGAAAATCAGTGTAAAATAGTCATTTTACCTAATGTCTCATATGGAATTAAGTGACACGACATCATCTTATGGGATTATCTCGTATTGACAATAACCCCAATAGAAAAAAGGATCAACAAACTAGTTTCACTATGATTCAAATTACAAGATGCAAACAATGACTCCACATGAATTTGAATAGTCAAAATTGAGGTGCTCATGTCACTTGTAGATGAATGAGCCCCTCAATAATTGCCTCTTCTAACTATCTAAAAATAAAAATATTATTATGAGTTTTACAATAAGTATGAAAAACCCATTGCTTATCGATTAAGTGACATATGTACACAAACATAATTACATAATTGAATCCATTCACATGTCGACTGTCCTATAATGGGAATGTAATATATATTGATAGCGGACCTAACAAAAATATAAAAAATGAAAAGTAAATGTGTAAACCGTCGGTCCATCTCTCGTTAGTAGCCCCATCTACATTGCACTCTAGTTTAGCCCCTGCTGTGTTGTGTGGCCCAGCCTAAACGAAAAAGATTACCCATGAAAGAGACCCAAAGTCGGGCCTTGACCTTAAGGCCAGATTTTGGGCCTTGTGTTGGGCCATGCGGCCTGAAGCAAATTCCTCGAGAGCGTGGGGGAGATTGTATTTTCTCCACTAAATGCCGAATACACAAATTGACTAGAGATTTGCAATGACAGGGCATAACCTTTTTACCTCGCAAAAAGATACGTTATACCTCTTCACCAATCACCACTAGGGCTTCACCCCTAATGGCAAAAAATCACACGGCCTCGTTTGTTAAGCCGTTTCATTGAAATGCACGCTGTCTTAGTACTTAATTTCCACAAGTAGCAAATCTGACTAGATAGACAGGGTCATGTTCCCTCTCTCCGCAAATTCACACATCGTGCTATCTAGTCTCGGCATTTATGAACTAAAGTGTATTTTATATGCGGCTCACACAATTGAAGTGGTGCAATTGATCAATCTTGTAAATAGCCTTATGAATTTTGTGAAAATCGCATGTGTGGATAGTCCTTGCAAAATTACAAGGCCCATTTGCTGAGCTGGTCCAGGTGAAACCCAGCATTAGGCCTAATATCTACATTTTTTTTTTTTTTTTTTATGGGGGGTGGTTGGAGTTGGGGCTATGCATGGGGAGACGCGTTTACTACTAATAATGCTAGGGATGGGAAATTTATCTGATGAAATGGGGTTACGAAGTGATGCAACGGATTTTGTTAAGTGCCTTACACCATGCTCTACCATGGTGAACCGACTTTTGGTTCGTTACTTATTTTCAATTTGGAAAAGTTTTACCTTTTATCCTTGTACTTACAAACTTTTTTTAATCTAGCCATTCTATTTTCACAAAATTTTTAATCAAGTCTCTCTACCACGAAAAATTCGATTGACATAGCTCTCATTGGAGTTTCTCCCTCTCCTTACTTTTAAACGTCTTAATTTTTTTTTCTATGAGCTATCTTCAATTGGTTATTTTGTATATATTCAATTTACGGAGGACGCATAAATTCATAAATTCTATTTTAATTCCAAAGTATTTCACTAAAGTTTGATTTTTTTATTATAACTTTACGAGCAACCTCATCAATAAATGTGAAAATTGAAAAAAAAGAATTCCCTTCGAATTAATTTTTTTTCCATACATCAATGATCATTTTTCTTATGCATGCGATACTCGTGTTCTTTGTTCAATATACCGTATGAAAAAAATACAATTTTATCTTTCATATAATTTAAGTTTATGAACGACATTAAATGTTTTTTTATAACTTAAATACTAAATTGAACACGTATCAAAAGTTCACGAATCATATTAAATCAATTAAAAGTTCACGGACAATATTACACATTAGACCAAAGATTAAAAATCATATTTCATTAATGATATTACACAATGAATTGAAATTCATGAATGTTGTCGTCCCTTTATTTCTTATGAAGGTTTTGGCGGGTGGAAGTCTATTCACCCCCAGCAACCACCAACTGCTATATATATATATATATGCAATTGCTAAGCTCTTGACCTTTTTCAAAGGTTGCTTCGCGTTCTGAAACTGCAAATTCAAAGACATTCTTGCAGAAATTGCGTGAAAAGATCGTGTCAGATCCAATTCATGCTTCTAACATCGCTACTTAGGTTCTTGGGTAATCCTCAGCAACCCCGAACACGTGCACAGGACGAGTAAAGGAGGGTTCTTGGCATCTGCCCTGTTTGATCTGTAGTCTTTCTTGATCAGCCCTGCTTGGCGTTAGATGAACCAACTCTCATGGAACCTCCACAGCTTCCGCCACCTCCTGAAGCACTGCATAGCTGAGAGGGACTTCTTGACCGGCAAATCCCTCCACGCCCTGTACATCAAGTCCCTCGTCCCTCCCTCCACTTACCTCTCCAACCACTTCATCCTCCTCTACTCCAAATGCCGCCGCCTTCTGGCCGCTCGCCGCGCCTTCGACCTGACCCCGAACCCCAACGTGTTCTCCTTCAATGCCATCGTCGCCGCCTACGCCAAGGAGTCCCAGATGATGGTCGCCCGCCAGCTGTTCGATCGAATTCCCGCGCCGGACCTCGTTTCCTACAACACCATGCTTTCCGCTTTTGCCGACCGAGGCGAGATGGGACCGGCGTTCTCCTTGTTTGCGGGGATGCGGGAGATGGGGCTCGGCATGGATGGCTTCACATTGTCCGCCGTGGTCACAGCTTGCGGCGATGATGTTTCTTTGATGAGGCAGTTGCATTCTTTTGCGGTTTCCAGTGGTCTTGATTCTTATGTTTCTCCGAGCAATGCGCTTCTAACGTATTACAGTAAGAATGGTTATTTGGATGAAGCGAAGAGGATGTTCGATGAGATGGGGGAGGCTAGAGATGAGGTTTCTTGGAATTCGATGATAGTTGCTTATGGACAGCACCGGGAAGGGCTGCGAGCACTGGAGCTGTTCCAAGAGATGATTAGGAAGGGCATGTATGTAGATATGTATACTTTGGCAAGTGTTCTCACTGCATTTACCTGTGTAAGCGATTTGGTAGGCGGGCTTCAGTTTCATGCTAAGCTCGTAAAAACAGGGTTCCACCAGAATTCACATGTTGGGAGTGGCTTGATTGACTTGTATTCTAAGTGCAAGGGTGCCATGTCGGATTGCGAGAAAGTATTTCAAGAGATCAAGGAACCAGATTTGGTTTTGTGGAACACTATGATTTCAGGGTATTCACAAAACGAGGAACTCTCAGAGGAGGCTCTAGAATGTTTCCACAGTCTGCGAAGATTTGGGTACAGACCGGATGATTGTAGCTTTGTTTGTGCAATCAGCGCCTGCTCCAATCTCTCATCTCCTTCTCAGGGGAAACAAATGCATGGCTTGGTAATCAAATCAGAGATTCCCTCAAATTGGATCTCTGTTGATAATGCTTTAATTGCAATGTATTCAAAATGCGGGAATCTGGGGGATGCCAGGAGGTTATTTAATAGGATGCCGGAGCATAATACTGTCTCACTTAACTCAATGATTGCAGGTTATGCTCAGCATGGATTAGGAGAGGAATCTCTTGCTCTCTTTCAAGAGATGCTGGACAATGATATCCCTCCTACCAGTATAACTTTCATCTCTGTACTTTCTGCATGTGCACATACTGGGAAAGTTCATGAGGGCCAAACATATTTCAACATGATGAAGGAGAAGTTTGGGCTTGAGCCAGAGGCAGAACATTACTCGTGCATGATTGATCTACTAGGTCGGGCAGGCAAAATAAGTGAAGCTGAGAAGCTCATCGAGACAATGCCATTCAGTCCTGGCTCCGTTGGCTGGGCCTCATTGCTTGGGGCATGTAGGAAGCATGGAAACATGGAGATAGCTGTTAAAGCAGCCTATCAGTTTTTGCGGCATGAACCTGCAAATGCTGCTCCATATGTTGTACTCTCAAATATGTTCAGCAGTGCTGGCAGATTGGAAGATATGGTAGCAATAAGAAGGCTAATGCGAGACAGAGGTGTTAAAAAGAATCCAGGTTGCAGCTGGATCGAGCTAAATCGAAGAACCCATGTATTTGTTGCAGAAGATAGTTCACACCCAATGATTAAGGAGATTCGTGATTACTTGGATGAGATGCTATTGAAGATTAGGAAAATTGGTTATGTACCGGTTGTTAATCAGGTTTCGTTAAAGGAGGATGGAATGGAGGAAAAAGAGATGGAAATGAGATTAAGACATCACAGTGAGAAGCTAGCAGTTGCATTTGGGTTGATTTCGACCAAGGATGGGGAGTCAATACTTGTGGTGAAAAATCTTAGAATATGTGGGGATTGCCATAATGCAATCAAACATATCTCTAAGATTACAAAAAGGGAAATCACTGTTAGGGACACCCGCAGGTTTCATTGCTTCAAGGAAGGGCAATGCTCTTGTGAGGATTACTGGTGAATAAAGCATTTGACCAGGTCCTTTTGAGCTTTATTAATATGTAAATCAGAATCATAGATATTTTTCTTGAATTCAAGAGCAAATGTCATGCCCCATTTGGTTATAGTCTGCTTTCAAACTTGCTGATAAAGCATTGCTTTCTAACTTTTATGTTACGCATGGATCATGATTAGTTTATGTGCAAATTGATTAGAGTCTTCCAATGACATTATATCAAGGCGCAAAATTGATGATAGTGGCCTCAAAATATAGGCTGTTGCTTTGAAGAAACTTAACAGCATGTGAGCGAAAAATTATGAGCATTTAAATCAATTTACACTTGACCTGATTGTAATTCTTGACTGAGTTGATTCAAACTTTTTTTTCTCTTTCCCAGATATCCTTTCTTGTTGAAGATTAGGAAGGTTCACATTACCTATCAGCCTGAAAAGTTGTTTCCTCCCACTTCCTTTTATTGGTCTGTTTGAGTTGAATTTATCTAGCGTTCTGTGATACAATTGCTGCTCAAGAAGTCCAATCCGTAGGTTGGGTTCTGAATGAGTATAAGTGCAGTTGTGTGGTTGCAAAATCTAAGTAAATCTATTGAAACAGGTTTCACAATTTCCATTTCCCCACAGGAGATACTAATGGATGGTTTGTCAGATTGTAAGATACTGATCTTTTATTGATTTTTTTTTTTTTTGCATAATTTAATAGAAAATCCCTGGATTTTACCTAAGAATTATTTGATTCTTACCGTTGATTCATCAATCTTCAAGTGAGATTATATTTTACCATTCAGCTTTGCTGATTGGTCATGATACTGTTAATGAAGCTTCAATCATGCTAGTGCAAATGTGTGGGACCATTGCCAATTGTGCTAGAAGTTTAAGTTGTTAGATAAGGCGTGATTTAATATTTATTTGAATACTTTCGCACTCCCCCTTATTTGTAGATTGGGCTTTGGCCTAAAATTGAAGCATGAAAAAAAGAGGGGACCTTATACAAACTTGAACTCAGGACCTCCTTCTTCAATACCATGTGAAATTGTGTGAAACCATAGTCAATTGTTTTAAAAGCTCAAATTTTTAGATGAAGGCATGGTTTAATACTTAAATACTTCAACAATTCTTATTGTTAAATACTTCAACAATTCTTATTGCTAGGTCACGACCAAGGACTTTCTCCCAAATACGACAGCAACATGGTGTTGCAACTTGGGACGAAATTGCTTGCATAGGAAAACTTAGCCATCCGATCTTGGATCATTGGACTTATACTTAACAGTCTTCTGTTCAATAGAATGATCTAAATTTATCCAAAAGATGGCTAGGAGCTACAGTATCTTGACGGTTATAAGGCAGCAATCTGCCAAATGTTGTGGAGATCATTCTTTAATGGCCTCATTTCATGAAGGGAAAAAATGGAGGAATGGTGTGGCAGCATCAAGATCTATGGAATCATGGGGAAATTGAACTACTTCATGATCTTTGGCACGCTTTATGCTTTCCAGGGTATTGATGGAGAAGAGGATGTTGTGTTATGGTTTCACTATAGCCTGCAACGATGGGTTTATCACCGTCAAATCAGCATGTCAAACTTCTGGAACACAACAGAAGTTGGGAACTCCCTTCTCCTTGGAAGATTTCCTGGAATTCTAAAGCACTGGTGAGAGCTAGCTTTCTGTCCTGAGAGTGTTTGAAGAGAATTCTAACTACAAAAGGATTTGAAGAGAAAAAGAATGGTGTTAGCCAATAGATGTTTTCTTTCTAAGCAGGTCAAAGAATCTGTTTCTTCATATTCTTTTTCATTGTGCAGGGTCTGACAATCTTGGAGTGCATTTTTCTTGGTCAGTTGGGCTGTGGTGTTCTGTTAGAGAGGAACTTGCTTGTTGAGGGTTGAATTCTCCTTCACATTGGAGAAGCCCTTCCGGTTGTAAAACCAGCATCCATTTTGTTTGGATGGATGGCTTACCACATTACTTTTTCTGCATTGTGGTGGTGCCCTTTAGCTGGTAAGATTCTTCAGTTGCTTAGATTTGTTATAGTTTGTTTATGAATAGGAGGCATAATTTTTTCTTTTCTGTCAAAAGATTTTCATTATAGACAATCATTTACATCAACACTTGAGTGTTGTGAAACTTTCAGGAATTTTAGATGAAAAAGACTCAAGTGAATGAGCTGCAAGATTTAGATTAAGCAAAAAGTATAAGTCAATTCAGACAGCAATAATCTTCACATCCTTTCTCCTGTTTGAATGGACTGATTAGAGTCTGGGTGGAAGATGAAATACTAAAATATTCTGCAGGGAAGTATAGAATTTAGTGTTTATCTCCATCTTGGTTGGCAGTAAGTGGATTTTTCACTGTATAGTTGTTGAACAGTATGCGCTTTGACTATGTTTAAGTTTAGCTGGTTCCTACATAGGGACATCACTATTACTATTTGTAATTTTTCTTACATTATGATTTATTCCTTCTAATTTTAATGTTAAGGATTATGTATGTGTCTAGAAAATTGTGTAACATAGTTTCTGAGGCTTTTGCAATACATCATATAATCGCTTCATGAGATTAATCAAGCTGTTATTGATGACAGATTTAATTTTGCTCTCTGCTAGTGTTTTAAAACTCGGTCTAGATTGACTAGTTCTATTGAGAACTCTTTCTATGTCTGATCTTGTTTACTTGTAGGAGCAGAAGAGGTACTAAGCCAGTCATTAAGTGGCCAAATCACTTTGACTTGGTTGGGCCAATTCTTAAGTCGTTCTGTACTTTCAAAATTTGGATACAGATATAAAGAGACTTTACAAACTAATTGTCTTGTTTAACATCATTACTCGTAGTAATGATAAAGTAGTAAATCATAAATAAGTTCAATGTGTAACCAACTATAAGTTAGATAAGTGCATATCACTTTCTATTTGTTTGAAAGAAATCATATTGTAGCCTTCACTTTCTACCTTTACAAATTTCTTCAATCTTTATTGTCTTCGGTAATGCTACCGTTTGGAACTTAAGTTCTGACCTCATTTAAATTGGAAGCAGACATCAAGCGGGTTCTTTTGATCTGTTTCTTTTTAAAAGATTGCTTGTAGCCATAAAATATAATCACATAATTGATCTAGTGTATCTTTAGATATAGCAGAAATTTTCTTGATGTCGTGGGAACTCTTGTGATGGAGTATATTGTATTAAAAACTCACCTTGTAAATATGCTGGTTGTGAACCTGAGAATCACGCACTTGACGATGCTTAGATCTGATATCTCCAAACTTGAAAGAAATTCTCCTATAATATATTGTATTAGAAACTAACCTTGTAAATATGCCAGTTGTGAACCTGAGAATCACGCACTTGACGATGCTTAGATCTGATTTCTCCAAACTTGAAAGAAATTTTCTTATAATTAATAGATATGTCACTGGAGGGCCGTGGTGAGGTCTGACTTGTTTAAAAATTTTGCTAGGTGCCAATGCAATGGTTTTACTCCTTTGAAAATTTAAAAGTCAAGACAGGTTAATCTCTCAATTTCTTTTGACGTGTTGCTGCTTCACATGCATCTTTTGCCACTGCATCTCTTGTTCAATCACAAGCAAGGTAATGTAATGTTTTGACTCCCATTCAGCTGCTTGGTCAAAGATGTTGGTTGTGGTTTTGGATAAATTCTTTCATTCTCATACTTGCCATTAGGAAGTATTGGTTGTTTAGTTTCCTCTCTTTTTGGTAAAATTGTAATTCCCTGATTTGATGAGGGTGGGGAGTGACCGCCGGGACTGGAAGGCTTGGACAAGGTACGGCTCCTGGTAGCAAGCTTTTAGGATGGTGCAGAGGGCTAGTCCTCGGGTGAGAACACTATCAGTGGTATGGATGACCTTTTAGAAAATGCTTACTTGGGCTGCACTTACACCCAAAGTACACGAGTGTGAGGCTCAGAGTAGGATGAGCCAAATTGACCATATCTTGGGTTATTTAGGCCAAGGTCTCGAAATCATCTCTGTTGTTTATGCAGTTCTAGGTTGACATTTCAGTCATTCTTAAGGAAGTTCTCCTTCTATGGATTGGTCATTTTAATTATGTATCGTTTTGTCTATTATAGATTGCTTGTTATGGCAATGGGGAAATCATTATCTTGTTCTTTTGCTTTGTGGGTGGTAGACTAAGGTTAGTCTTTTTAGGTTAACTCATTGAGATGTTCTGGTCCAAGTCATATCACTTTTGAGATGGGGAGTCATTATAGCATCACTCTCACTTTTAATGGAGACTATCTAAGAGCAATGTGGCTCTACTGTGAAGAGATCACTCTGAGTTGCTTTTTATGTTTGATTCTTCTTTTTAGTTTCAATTTAATGCAACTGTTTGTATTATTTACTATGACAATATAAAGGAATCTCCTTTCTATTGTTTTTAGACTGAGTAGGGGTGATTCAGCAGTGTTGCTCCAGCTCTTCTGATTTAATAAATGGAAGAACAGAAATCTAGTTAATGATGCTACAGCCTATTGGTTTATCTGACAATAATTAATTCTTAGGAGCGAAACAATTCTTCCCAGGGACTACGTTCAGGTACTACACTCTTCCTGAAGAAGCTGCCTTCTTCTATTTCCTTGCATGTCTAATTCTGTGGTATTTGTCTATCTGCTTAAGCCCTGACAAGATTGATACCCGGGCTATGTAACTTTGTACCTTTCATGTAATTTATGTCTTGAAGAAGGTATAATTCTTTCCTTTTATATCTCTACCTGAGCATCAGCTATATGATAAATATTTTGAATTTACATGATATTATTCCATGCCCTATGTTACAACATATCTTAACAAGTGTCTTTCGTGTTATTCTACTTTTTCCTGGACTATATCTGAGCCATGCTTTTTCCAAGAAGAATTTGAATTTGAAAGTCCAAGTGCCTTGCCACACGATGATTTCATGAGAAGAGGTACATTAGAATTCTGATCTCTTTGCTGCACTGAGAATAGGTAAAGGAGCTATCACACCAAAAGAACATTTTGATTCTTATCACAGTTTATCTGCTTGATTCATTCAGTCAATGTTATTAATGGTTTTATAGATTCAAAAATTGTTGCTTGAAGCACTTTCTTATCCTCTGTGGATGAAGAGTCATACAAAGACAAAATCTTCAAACTTGAGAAGTTACTCCTTTACATATAAATTTGAGGTTGCCACTGTGATAGATTATTGTAGGTTGAATAATGCATGTGAATAGTTCATTTGATAGATCTTGGGCTTGATTCAAATCAAACAGGAACTGCTCTTAGTTACGCATTGCATTTGTCCAGTGCTTTCTTACCACTGGCCTAAATTGCACTGTTATGCCTTTTTATTTCTCTGAGAATAAAACTAACTGTGAAGGCCTTACCCAGTTTTCACAGGTGATGATAGTATGGCAATGGAATGCTGAAACTATTTTATTAAGTGTTACAAAAGGGTTTGGGGCAAATAAAGTGTTTCTTGGGAAATAACATGTAATCTGTGGGGTTGGGTAATAAATTCTCGTATGCCATCATGCTCTGTATAGTAATCTTGCTGCTGTCATGTGTCGGTGAAAAAGCATCTTCAACCTATGTTCTAATACAACTGATGTCGAGATATGTAGAACCTAAACCTTCAAAATGCAGTAATCTGATTCTGTCATTGCCAAGAAACACCACTGGGGGCTACTCTCTGCTAGAAAGACTACCATATGCATTAATTGTTCACCACAAAATGGCTTGTGTATGTATGGTTGTTATGATGCCGAGATATATAGAGCTTAAACCTTCAAATGCAGTAATACAATTCTGTCAAAGCTAAGAAACACCACTAGGGCTTCACTATCCTAGAAAGACTGCACTATATGCTTTAGATGTTCACGGCGAAATGGCTTTTGTTTGTGGCAGTTATTTTAGTGGTTAGATAGCATGCTGATCCCTGTTCAAGACTCAATGTATTACATGTCTTCAAGCTAGGGATTTGGATCCTCTCAATATGGAGGGTAAATTGCTATTTTCGATTTACCCCCAAGAGAGGCTGCTAGATCATGCGATACGATCTACAATGAATTTCAATTAAATTTGAGAAGCAGTGAATTTTCAAGGTAAAATGAGGATGAATTGATCATCAAAATTTTTGGAAATTTGGCATATTTAGGAAAGGTAAACTTTGTTACTAGCAGGATTTACCATTGAAACCCTCTTACTTCGCATGAATTGTTGGGAAACCTCTTATGATATTTTAAAGTTGACGAAACCATCTATTTAGTTGTTATCGAGTGAACTTGATATGAGGAATGCTGTGTGACTAGTAATGGTATAAAAAATACACAGTGATAAGACATCTACAAGCCGGATGAACTTCGATAGAGGGTGAACAAGTTCAGTAGAACAGCGTGTTCATGAGGACTTGGGGAGAGATGATAAGGTGAACAGCTAGGTAGAGTTTTGATCCCGAATGTTCTTAGGAAGACCTATAGATAGCAAATCGCAAATCAGTTTTGTGACGGACAGCTAGGATAAATTCATTGGATTGCTAATAAAGGCAACTCTGTAGGAGATACTCATCATGTATTATATTAGCTGGATAGGAAGACCTAGACATCTTTTCATTTGATTTTGGAGATCATAGAAAAAGATTTGTGGCTAAGGTCAAGGTCTGGAATCATAACAAGAGATCTGAGATCGAATCTAATCAGTGCTTGCCTATTTTGCTCACGCAGTTAACTTTATTTAGGGAAATCTCACTCTTGCCAGGAAAATTTAATTGCTTGGGCGGCCAGAGTTCCAGCTTTTGTGTCTATTGATGCCAACGGCTATTTCATCTTCTTAAAGATTCTCCAACGGCTAATCAAAGGACTATATAAGAAGCTTAGATCAAACTGAAGGAGTCAGCAAAAAATTGAGAAAGCTACACACATCTAATATTGTCACATGCTTTTCGATTATGGCAACATGATTCTGCTCATTTGTGATTCTGTCTGTTAGTATCTCTTATTGATTGTAATCTGTGTTTTGAGAAGTGTACAAGTGTAATAGCAGTGCTTGTTTATTGATAGCGGGATCTATCGATTTTGGGCAGAAACAACAATGTTATAGTACCTTTTGAGATAACTAGTGGATTTCAGCCTTGTTGGTGGTTAGCTTGATATAAGCCAAACCAGTATAAAATCTGCTTGCAATATCTTCTTTCTCTTTACTCATTTTGATATTTATCTGATAGAAGCTTTTTGTATACGATATTCTCAAATTGTTCGTGCATCTATCAAAGCTTGATTTGAATTATCCCATGAAAATTTAACTCTTTAAATCAGCCTATTCACCAAGCTTGCATTGTTTGCCTAAATATGAATGCTCTTGCAATGATCTATTTTGTTTACTTTAACTAAAAAGCTCTCAGCTAATAATACTTATTTTTCTTTTTGTTTTTCTTTGGTTGTGCTACGCTCTGATGTTGCAAGATTACAACTATTCAGTTTTAACTTTAATAACTTGTTGAACAAAAAGCTATTATCCTAAGACACTGTTGAGAGTAATCTTTCACTCCCATTTCATTTCCATCAACATTTCCTATCCATTTCACATTACTTTGTGTGGCTTTTGGCTGCTGGTCGAGTGGCAAGTTTTGTTAATGGTGAAGGAGGTCTGGTGTACGAATATCTAGTGACTTTGTAATTTGTAGAGAATTCACTACAGTGATGTGATTTCTTCTGATTAATAAAGAGCTGCTTATATAAAAGAATGCTTATGCTCCTTCCTTTTCTATGTTGCTTCCACTTTGTTCTGCTCCATGCCCCCATTTGGTCTAGCATGGTTCCTTTGCAGGATGTCATAGTTGATGGTTATGGGGATGCATAGCCAGTTACTTGAGAATACTGAGCTTCAGAATATTATTATTATTGGGAATTCTAGGGGGCTTTTCAGGGACCTGCAATGGTAGAATAGACATGGGAGTGAAATTAGATGCAATTATTAGGAGCAAGTTGTTTATAATTGTGTTTGCTGTATCTCATGGCACTTCAGCAATGTTTTGCTGGTTCTATTGGATTTGCAGAACAAGTTTTGTGGAGTCAAAGTTGCATTGGAATTTTGAGTCATGTGACTTATGTGATAGTAAATTTGATGTCGCCTTGTGAAATTGCAATAGTGATATATTCCTTTTCCAGATCTATCTGGAAATTTTTTAATTGAAACTACCTGCTAGAGAAAGGTCATTAGATATATGATCAGTACCTAGTTAAATGCCGATTCTTGAAGTGTGAATGGGATGCGTCAGATCTTTCATGTATGTACTTATTCAAAAACGTGTAACGAGTCAATCCAATAGTACCTTTATTTACTTGGCGCTTAAAATTGTGAAATAAATCTGGACCATCATCATTTCCCCGGAACCTTACGAGAAGGTCGAGGGCAACCACGGTGGAAGATTCTATGTATAAGCATCAGATTGTGGATCATTAAAAAGTCTCAAACTATTTTCAGGTGTTAGATTCTCAAAAATGAGAATTGTTAATGAGCTAATTGGCTATACACATAATGCCCCATCTTGGAAACGACGTCTGCTAGTTTCCATAACATAGTCATTTCACCAGCCATGCAAAGTTGCTTGTTGCATTCACCTTTTTTCCTTTTCCTGTCCTTTTGTGGGAATATTACAACATAAAGCTAGCCTTTAGTATAGCGGGGAACCAACTGATTGGACCGGACCTTTAGAAATCATGGAGTTGAGCACTCTTTTAAAAATTTTCAGGCTTAGTGTTGTTTTCAAATGGAATATGGCGCGTTACTTGTTTGATTTTGATGTCAGATTATCGTAACAGAAGCATGACACCTTTTTACATTGACTCTGCATCTGTCCGTGACTTCAGAGGAAGTTTCCTGGGCATTTCACAGGTTATATCCTCGGTCAGCGAATTGATGATCTACAGGTTTTGTGTTCCACAAATGGAGAAGGAAACTTACAGCGGTAGGCACGAACCTGTCATCTCGAAGGTAAGGTAATCAGACCAGATTTGCTTTGGACCCAAGAGATTAATTTTCAAGGTGAGGCATCATTTTCAGTGGTGTCACAAATACTGCACGTCATTTCGATCGCTTAAATAAGCAACATCTTTGATTTTGATATAGCATCCTGCATTTTACAGATGATATCATTCCCTGCAGTTGCCCCAATTGAAGCTTGTAGTTGAGTGCTAGAAGAAGACAGGACTTGATGATCTTAGTAACTTCCCCAAGAAATGAATTCAACTTGGTAACAAACGATCGGGCGAAAATTGTTGCCTGATCTCATCTCGCTTTACTCAAATGCTGTTTCGCTTTGAACTCATGCGATGGTGAAAGAGGCAAATGTTACCGGTGTCGAACCGTAGAAAGATTCAATTGCGTGAAATGTGGGTTTTATTTAAGTCCCAACTGTCGCCGAAGTCGACCCAGATCGAATTTGGTGGTTCATGTGACTACCCAACTTGCTAGGGATCCTTTCAAGGAAAGAAAGCAAGCATTGCCTCTGCTTTACAATCCCTCCTAAGGTTATGAGAGAACAAAATAAGAATGTACAGGGCCCCATCCAAAAGAGCGATGCTGACAATTATATATGGATTACAGAGTACACGGAAAAGTCAAATACAAAGCTGCCCATAATGTAGAATCGTCTAGAGGACACAGGAAAAACACTGATATCTCAAATACAGACACGTACAATCATCAACATGGGAACAACCAGGAAGTGGTTGGACTCTAATTTCTCTGATTGTTTCCACTTTTTCTTTATTTCTTTCCCTTCCTGAATCATAAACAACGCGGCTGCTAACAAACGAAGAAGATGGACGGATCGCAGCAACACTCGTCGATGAGGCAGCAGCAACAGAGAGCCGCAAAGCTGCAACCAACCAACAAAACATCACCAATTAAATTTCTCTCGCAACCATGTGAAACATCAAAATCTTGCTGGCCGAGAGAGAGAGAGAGAGAGAGAGTATACCATCCTTCAAGAAAACCCGGCTCTCTTCTGGGAGGAGGAGCAGCATAGTACTGGGGAGGCGCTTGTACGGGAGGCCCTTGATAGTACCCTGCAAACCCAACCACCCACCGCCGTGCAAGATCAGACATGAACATGGTTGAAAGAGAGAGAGAGAGAGAGTACCTTGGCCTTGAGCAGGGTAACCTTGAGCAGGGTAAGGATAAGCGTACTTGGGGGGTTCGCTCATTTCTGGCGACTTGGAGGAGGAGACCCAAGAGAACTTTGCAGAGACTTTTGGTGAGCTCTTCTCGGATGAACTTCGCAAACTGAGCAATGATTGCTACAGAGATACTCCTTGTGTTGGCCTCGGGTCCTGTTTTTATGGCAGCATTTTCAGCATGAGAAGTAGGTAAATGCAGAACGGCATCGTATAAGACCTGGCCCCATGACTTGAAAATTGAAAATTAAGAGCATGTTTGGTAATCATTCCAACGAAATCAAATTTTGATTTTTGTTCTCAAAAGTGATTTTATAATAGAATGGTATTTGGTAAATATTTTGCCCCTGAAAACAAATTTTTTTATTTTTTTTATTTTCGGAAATAAATTTGGGACAAAATCAAAAATTAAAAAAAAATTAATTCTTGTTCCCGACGAATGATCCGAGCCACTTAACATATGGATCCCACATAAAACTCATATAATTCAATGGTCAATATCAACTGAAATAGGACCACGCTGGTATTGCATTCTCATTTGACCGCCTCATTTTAATTTCTGGCCAAAAAATGACTGCCTTATATAATTGTTATCGCATGGTTTACGCTTAGCTCAAAATTTTAGATTATTATTGAAGTTGTAATATAAAAACTAAGAAATATTGCATGTGAATTCACGCATCAAGATGTTGCGGAAGTTTAGGAGTTTAGAATTTAAAAAAGTCAAAGCGAGTGGTTTGCAAGATCTAAATTAACCAAAAAAAACTAAAAAAGGGGGTAAAAACTGATCCAGCTTTATTTAAAGTTCAAGCAAGGTATAAAACGCGTAACTTTGGCTTTTCCACCGAAATTGTAAATAGCTCTTCAAATCTCTAAAAAAAACTTAATACGTAACTTCACAGGTCAATTGTTATATATTGTAAAAGTCCCAAGTGTTTCACGTTTGAGAGTCAAAATGCATATGTCGAAAAATTAATATTAACAATAAGATAAAAATTAAAACTCAATTCAGACATACTAGATGATTTGTGCCATTAAATTACAAAATCTATATCCAATCAGATGATTCTTATGCTTTGTTCTTATGTGCACATGAATTTTGCCATCGTTGTAGTTTACACTTCTTAAGCTGCACTTGCATAATTCTACTACGTATGAGATCAAAATATATTAATTATTATGTCACATGGGTATCACATGAGATCTACTATTATCTCTTGATTGGCATGACTTTGGCTTGTACGTAACTATTTAGGCAATTTCGATTTCCTCTTGCTCTCACTTTCATCCAATTCAAATTCAAATTCAAATTCAAATTAATTGACGTGGAAGCGTGGCGTCCTAGAAAAGATTATCCAAGGCACGGCCTTTCCTGTCTTTTTGACTTTTTGTTTTACGTTCGAAGTCGTTCTTTCGTGCTTGTCTAATCGGTTTCTGTTTCTTTCTTCCTAGCTTTCTTTCTTATCGTTTCTTTAACTGGGGGAATTTTTATGTGCGTCAGTGATCACCAATTTCCTTTATTTAAAAAAGAAAAAATTAGGGCAAGGTTCATCGAAATCGAGATCCTTCGATCGCGACGCGGACAATAGAATATTATTGGACTTTGCCTCCTCGTTTGCGTTCCTTAGTTTACCACCTTGGCTTCCTTTGAATTTGCTCTTGGACCAAAGCGAGAAATACTGAAGTTCATATTGTCAATGCATTAATTAAATGATGCGACATATAATAAGTGGTCATTTAAATTAGTTGATATATTTACACCGGTACAGAAACCAGTGAGGTAATTAATGGCTCAGATGACGACGTCTTTTAAGGAAAGTAAGTACTGTCTTTTTAGATAGCCACAAGAAAATAGATTTTATTCAATTTTTTCATGATTAAAGTGAAGAAAATGGACTTTTGAGGACAGCTCATCTTGTCCCTTAGATTGTCCCTCTACGGACCCCACCCCAGTTTTCAAGTTGATTTTCATCTTCTTTCTATATTTTCGGTGATTTATGACGCGTTTAGTAATAATTTTATTTCTGATAATAATTTTTTATCAAAAATAATTTTTTTTATAACAATTTATAAATATAAGAATGTGCTTGATAATTGCACAAAATTTCTATATTCGAAATAGAAATGCGTTGTGTAATTTTGTTGTTCCTTTTAATTTTAAAATATTTTTATTATATTTTCCTTTTTTTTCTTTTTTTTCTCCTTCTTCCTCCTTTGTGGTTGGTTCTTTGGCCACGACGGCGGCCAATGACCGACTAGGCAAGGGCTGGTGAGCTCGCCTGGCCAACGCAAGGCCTGACCTTGCCTAGGCGGTGTGAGGTCAGCCTTGCCTTGGCCGGTGAGGCTCGGCCTTGCCATGGCTCGGTGTTGTTAAGGGCTGCAACACTCCGGCGAGGTCGTCAGCCAATCACTAGCCATGACCAAGGTCGACGACTAGCCAAAAGGAAAAAGAAGGAAAGGAAAGAGAAGAAGAGAAAAGAAAAAAATTGTTCTCGGAAACAATGAGCTACTTTTTTCTACTTCTTATTTCTATTTTAAATTTATTCTCGAAAACAAAAAAAAAAGATTTTTCTTTTATTTCCAGAAAAAAATTTTATTAAACAGATTTTATTCTTTTTTTGTTCATTGGAACAAAAAAACAGAAATAGTTGTTTCGGGGAACAGAAATAGTTTTTGCCAAATAGGTCCTTAGCCTTAAGCCTTAAGCTTTTTTTTTTTCAAGGTAAGAAAAGGAACAAGACTCGATTTTACATCATTACTCTCTTAATAAAATGTTATCTAATCTCATCCCCTAACAATGAATGAAGCAAATCTATTGGTGGCCTGTCTAATACATAATTATCACTTGCATTATGGGCTGGATAATAGAATTTGCTAGTCAATTTGCATATGCATTTCCTTCTCTAAAATTATGGAGAATCTTAACCTATTAAATATACTTAAGCATACTTTCAATTTGAGATATGAATATGTCACCAAAACGAAGCAATGGAGTTGATTTTTGAAGCAGAGAAATGGCTGCTCACAAATCCATCTCCACGATACGTTTGATGAGCAATTTCGCTTTCATGTTTTTGGAACATTTGCTTATTTGATTTGCATTGGAAAAGGAAAATAATCTCTTACATTACATGCTTGGAGAACACAAAAGCTTTCGATCCTCTTAACAAGTCGCTCACTCTTACACCAAAGTCATTAGTGAAAGTTTTCCTTAAATGATAACTCTTTATATGTGGTGATTGGCTTATTGGTACGAATCTCACATTGGAGGTATCTTCTTTTTTGTAATTTATAACTTCTTTAATATTCCAAAATTTTGCTCATTAATTTTATGATTTTGGGGTCCCTTTTTTTTCTTTTTTCTTTTTTGGAGAAAATGTGAATAAGATGATAACATGGTCGGCGCTTTTCTTGCGTTGTCAATAAAGTTGGGAAGCGTGGGGGCAAGAATCATGTGGTGAACTGGATGGCAGTGCTTTTCCGTCGAATTTGACTGTGATTTTGTTTCGGCTAAAACCGTGTGGGTCTTGGCTCAAAAAAGTAAAAAGTAGGACCGCCGAATCGATCTTACTAGTCCTCGCATCGACGATATATCCAGATTCAGCTTGATATTCATTACAAAAGAGTCCGAATTTGACCTTCTCTCTTGCTTATCTTGCGCTCTTTGATTTGCACGACCTATATCCGATGCAAATTTATTATGTACACATGTGAGTGGTGTAAAAGAAAGAAATCTTATATATGCTCTCTTTGTTTTGTGAAAGATAAATGATTTGAAATGTATTTTTCGAAAAAAGATCACTTGTATCACTTGAAATAATTAGTTAATATAAACTTTTTTTTATTATCGATAACAATTTATTTCTAAACATTTTCGCAAACGATAAAAATATTTTTCGTTTATTTGTTTTTGTAAGAGAAACAAACAACTGTTTTCAGGAAAAATATTCTCCAAATTATTTATTTTTCTCGAAGCAAACAGAGCCTATATGTCTATAGATAAAACGAGTGATTACTACTGCTTAAGTGAGCATAATTAAGTGGTTTAAGCCTTTGGGTATTGGTAAATCGAACTAAATTTTCCATTGGCTCGAATTATTAGCTTTCTCTTGGATTTCCCTATCAAAGGTATTGAACTTCTATGGGGCTATCCCAACACTTTTTAAACTTCGAGAGATGAGTTCAAACATATAGGTGTGACCCTGCAATTAGGAATTTAATGTGTGGTTTGGACTAGTGATTTGCCTTGATAAATAATATCATCTTGTAACAAGGAAATTTATTGCGTAAAATCTCATGAATTTGACACTGATTCATAACAATAGCTGGACTTTCAAAAGTTACGGATTACCCCATGAATTTTGATTTTTATTGTAGCCACTGGTTTTGACACTCGCATACTTACCCGAAAATGGATTTGCTAATTTTTCTTTACCAAAGTAAGCTCTATTATATGGTTAATGACGTAAGAAAATGGCAAAAGGATACAAGAAGTGTCAAAAGTTTTATACGATGCTCACCTTAGTGTCAACAAATTTCTGCCCAATCACTTAAAGGTCAATTCCAATTTCGGTTGCTGAAAATTTGACATAGCAATATTTGTCAATTACCTCGATCGATGTGGCTCGCCGGCGCGCTCAGTCAACAATAATAGCCCTAAACGACATCTTCTACATCTTTGTCCTGAATGTAGACCCTAAATTTTGTTTGCAAACAAAATTAGGACAAGCTAGGGTTTTTCACCAAAGCGAGTTAATCCAAATTTAAAGCGAAAAAGTTAGGTGGTTGTTCACCAAAGTGAGTTGTTCGAAAGTATTTTCGGGGAGGAACTTAAGGAATATTATAAGATTTTATGTTTTGTAATTGATAGGTGGACCATCACATGATATTACATAAGCACTAAAATGTCTATTAAATGGCTAATTTTCATCCTTCAACGGTGGAAACGATGAACATATGAAATTGTTAAGCATTTTAGGTACGTATAAAATAATTAATAACATTTATTTTAGGATCCATTGATCTATTTTCATGTTACATGTAATTAATATATTGAAAATCGAACACTTTCTTACTATTTATCCTTAACAAGCACTCCAAAAACTCGTTAATAACAAACACACATTATATATAAACACACACAGATACGTACGCGCGGGCACTAGTGGACATTAGAAAAAGGTTGTCTAGCGAATTAATTCGGCATCAGTTACTTAATTAACTAAAGAGGAGCAGTCGGGACTCGTGCTGAGAGTTTCGTACGCTTGCCAAGGTCAACAACACCTTCTATTGTGGAGTGGTTCCATTTGGAGTGGTTGGAACTTATGTCTGAAGGACCCCAAGGAAAATTGGTCCACAAAATTCAATATCATCGTGATTTGGTTCGCATTATAATATCAAGTTATGAACAAAAAAGAGAGGTTATATTTGAACTTCAATAGATTAGATTAAAAAAATAAACAAGGGGCACTTTAGGGACTTTGTTAATTAGTCCACCAGCCTTATTTTTGGAGGTTCCAGTGTATACACTTTGAATATCAATGTAGAATAGTCATTTTACCTAACATCTCATATGAAATTAAGTGACGCACATCATCTCTTGAGATTATCACATATTGACAATAACCCAATAGAAAAAAGGATCAACAAACTAGTTTCACTAAGATTCAAATTACGAGTCCCAAACGATGAGTCCACATGAATTCGAATAGTCAAAATTGAGGTGTTTATGTCACTTATAGATGAAGAAGCGTATGGATAATTGCCTCTTCTAATTATCTGAAAATATAAATATTATTATGAATTTTACTATCAGTATGAAAAACCTATTGCTTATTGATTGACATATCTACACAAGCATAGTTACATAATTGAATCCATTCACATGTCGGCTGTCCTATAATGGAAATGTAAATGATTTTATATATTGATAGCGGAACTAATAAAAATATAAAAAATGAAAAATAAATGTATAAACCGTTGGTCCATCTCTCGTCAGTAGCCCCATCTACATTGTACCCTACCTTAGCCCCTACTGGGTTGTGTGGTCCAGCCTAAACGAAAAAGATTACTCATGAAAGAGACCCAAAGCTGGGCCTTGACCTTAAGGCCAGGTTTTGGGCCTTGTGTTGGGCCACACGGCCTGAAGCAAATTCCTCGAGAGCGTGGGGAGATTGTATTTTCTCCACACAAGAAGGTAAATGCCCAATACACATATTGACCAGCAATATGAAAAATCACCACTGGGGCATCACGCCTAATGGTGAAAAATCACACGGCTTCGTTTGTCAACTCGTTTCATTGAAGTGCACGCCGTCTTAGTACTTAATTTCCATAATTAGCAAAGCTGATTAGATGGACAGGGTCATGTGCTTAATTCCTCTCTCCGCAAATTCACACATCGTGCTATCTAGTCTCGGCACTTATGAATGAAAATGCATTTTATATACGACTCACACAATTGAAGTGGTGCGACCGATCAATCTTGTAAATAGCCTTGTGAATTTTGTAAAAATCTCATGTGTGGATAGTCTTTGCAAAATTACAAGGCCCATTTGCTGAGCTGGTCCAGGTGAAACCCAGCATCAGGCCTAATACATACATACATACATACACACATACACACATATATATACATATATATTTTTTGGAGGGGCCCGGGGGAGGGGGCGGTGTGATGGTGTTGGGGCTGTGCATGGCAAGACGTGTTTACTACTGATAATGTTAGGGATAGGAAATTTATCTGATGAAATGGGGTTATAAAGTGATGCAACGGATTTTGCTAAGTGCCTTACACCATGCTCTACCGTGGTGAACCGACTTTTGGTTCGTTGCTTATTTTCAATTTGGAAAAATTTTACTTTTTATCTTTGCACTTTCAAAGTTTTTTTAATCAAGCCATTCTACTTTCACAAATTTTTTAATCAAGTCTCTCTAGCATGAAAAATTCGATTGACATAGCTGTCAAGCAATGCCCTCGTTTGATGTGGATAAGATTTTTTTTCAATGTGGAAGTCCATGTGATTGTCCACATCACCTAAAATTTTTCAGAGAAATTCTACTATTCATCCCTATACTTTCACATTTTTTTCTTGTCAAGTCCTTATACTTTAGTTTGTCTAATTGAATTCTTCCATTTTCACAAATTTTCTAATTAGATCTTTCCGACACCAATATTAGCCAAATGCAGCTGGCATGACTATTAGACTAGGTTGTAATGTGATGTGGAAAAAGTTTTTCGATGTGGACATTGATGTCGTAATTGACATCCACATGGCTAATTTTATCTACATTAAACTCCGACATTGTCCACATTAGCTATATGTTTCCACCCATATCCACACGGGTATTCGCATATTTTATCAATGTCATACTATGGTGTCGTGCGACGGCCACATCGGCTGGATTTGGTCGGATTGGTGTTAGAGAGACTTGGTCATAAAATTTTCATATGTAAAAGGACTTGATTAGACAAATTAAGAATAGAGAGACTTCATAAGAAAATGCCTTTAAGTATGTGGATGAAAAGTCGAATTTTTTTCCTAAAATTTGTCCATTCTCGTACAATGACTAGATTGACTAAATTTTTCTGCGCACATGCAGGTGGACATCCACATGTTCTATCCGCATCATACTTTGATGTGGTATGACAATCACTCAACTGAATTTGGTTAGATTCGATATTGGAAAAACTTGAGTAGAATATTTGTGAAAGTAAAAGGAGTTAGAATTTAGGCATGAAGAAATTTAGGCAGACTCACCCGTTTCGGCAGACAATCTGGGTCAAAAGCTGCTTAAATGATGGACGAATCTTTTGGGCTCAATAAGGTTTGTGGCCCACTGCTATTTTTGTCAGCTCAGTCCCAATATCCCTCTAGTAACAACAACCTTGTAGGTAGTTTCGGTAGATTAATGAATACAAATTGCCTCAACAATTTCCATTTCTGCATTTTTCATAATGAGTCGATGATGCTAGAAAATTGATGAAGTAGTGGTTTAAAACCTCCTCGGTTGTGTCGTTTAATAATCGAACTCTTGACCTTGGTTGAAATAATTAGTCAATGTTTCACTATTTTGTCTTTGCCCTATACAACTCTGCTCTCCCCACAAGCATGATTTCGAAGACATTCGAAATGGTATACAATTTACCAATTTCTTGCTGTTTGGCTGGATAAGAATACAATTAGCAACATGTTATGCTGCTTTAATGTACATTAAGTAAACTGAAAATAATAAAGATCTTTATATTCTCTTCAAACAAAAACGAACGTGATATTTAAAACTGCAACAAATTTTTTTTTTCACAATGAAATAGCCATAATTCCTGATGACCTGAAGTGTGTAATTACCCTTATTAGTCGCCATTTTTAAGTTCCTTTACTTGCAAAGGCTGGGTACGTGGGCTGGGCCTGAGGTAATACTCAGCCCATCTTTTATTTCCTTTTATGGTAAAGAGAGATCATCCCATTGACGGCGATCGATAACAAGTAGAAAAGTATGATTCCGATCTAACTAAAAGATGATACTTAATTAGATAAAGGCGGCCGAGATCCTGTTAAGCATCTCATATCAATTTGTCTTGCTATACATGTCATGTCAAATCTGCGAAAACAAATTTCTTCATTTTGTGGACACTATTCTAAATTGATAACTACTCCATTCATCCATCAACATTCAAACTTACATGAATCCATTCAGTCTCTATTTCGTGTAATCAATAATATGCATCAAAAAATTAGTACACCAAATTGTGGGATCAATTGAAGGTGAATGGCACTGCAATCCTAATTTTTTCATACTTGGATTTTCCTTCTCTTATGTTTGGCCATAGCTATTGTGCCATGTACTTGCATTTTGTGCGCTTAGGGAACCGTGTGAACAAAAGAATGTGGCGGGGTTAACTTACTCTCATCAAAATCACATTCTCCCACAGAAGAAGTGCATGTGACGGAGTCACCACAAGGAATGGGACAAAAGTCCGGATGGAGCAACTGTCCCCCAAAACACCTATATATATATTTTGCTGCTTTGGTACGTTTCATCAATTCTGAGGAGAGAATTTGGATGCTAATGGTTGGCTTCATCCGGAGTGCTGGAATCTTTGTATTGGATTGGATAGTCCCTTGTCACCATCATTATTATTACTATTTTATAATCCAGGGCACGAGCCTAGAGCGGTCATGAAACTTTATGGATCACCTTCTGGGTCGGAAGAATCAAGTTGAGTCCAAACCTTTGACCCGTATACGTGGCCCTGATATGTATGGCTTGCAGGTAGTTGGTAGGATATATGCAGATGATCCCAGTTCTCGATCTAAAAATCCCTTGCATCCCAATAGGCTATGCCTACCTTTAGCTACCTGAAGGTTGATGGAAGACCCTGCAAGCCCCATAAAATGGGTTAAGTCAAGATCTTTGGTTTGTACAAGTGACATTGAATTTAGACCAATTTGCATGTGATTGATGGGATGTTAACATATGACCTGTAATTTTCAAGCTGGAAATTCCCTTAACCCCAACCAACTATGGGTACCTTAATATTATGATTTATTTTTTGTTTCATTATCACTACTTGGCTCTTTTAAATCTTTCTCTAACAATGGGTATTCATAAATAATCAGCACTTGTATCGAACCTGAGCAGTTGTCCAATAAAGAGACCAACATGTGAATATTTTAAACCCAAGGGCTCTTCATGCAAATTAACAACTAGACATATGTTTGAATTGGAATGTATAATCTTATCAATATTGTTGATGAGATGTTGTTGTTGTTATTATTGTGCTTTCTAATTGCTCATAAACTTATATAATATATTGATCCTGAATAGTTGCCCCTAAAAACACCTGCATGTACATTTATAAGTTTGATGGCTCTTTTCATGCAAAGCGTCAAGCACAGATGTCAGCCTAGCCAAACAAGAAAAAAGAAGAATAAGTAGTAGAAGAAAAAGAAGGATATTAGCACATGCGTTTGCCAAGGAAATTAGGGTGTTTCTCTTTTTGTTACCGTGATTTTCCAATAATACATTAATTTTTCAAAAACTATTCCAAAATAATCAAAGTCAAGGGAGCTTGGAATTAGCAAAAGGCCCTGTCTCTCCAAATTCAACATTTTTCAATCATGGGTCAAGACCAAACTTATTTGTTATTGGCCCTTTCAAATGTTTGGCAATTTCGAGGTAGTAATCTTTATCTTTTCCAGTCCTTTATACCAACTTTCTCCTTTTCTGACTAAATAAGGAACTGTGGCCGCATGTCAATTATCAAAAAATTATCATTGCCCAAACTCTCAGAATAACTTTCGTTCATTAATAATTTTCATCGATTTCAAAGCTTATTGCTTGCGGAGAACATACATCAATTTGTCACCGGGATCCAATCGTATCCAGCCTTTAGGGAAACAATTTGTCAATCACATTGTCAAAAGACTCCATGTGGACATCTGTCACTACACTAGCCCCAAGAGATGACAACGTTAGATATGAAAGTCTTTAAATATTGATTCTTTTATATGAAACTTGTGTAAATTTGATTGGATACTTTTCATAGGTAACTTGTGTAATTTGATTGGATGAGTATGCTTTTATGTTTTTTAAAGCTATTTTTGGGAAACACCCGTATTATGTAGAAAACAAATTGTTTCTTAATTTCAGCTCAATTTTTTCTCAAAAGAATTCCATTAAAATTCATGAAAATTACTTAAAGACAGAATTCTACTATTTGTAGAATTCAATAAACAAAGGTATGAACATATAAGTGTTTCATGAAACCTCTAAAATCTAACAAAGCATGCTGTATCATTCTGAAATAAACTCCCTCCAACAAACTCACTTCCACTTTTGTCCTTCTTGTTGTAAATAATACTCACTTATTCATAAAGATGCATATCACCCGTTATATTTAAAACTCAAATGTTGAGACTTTTTTTTTCTTCATATATATTCCAAAGTTCTTTTTTCCCTCCCTGTTTTGTATGCTCTTTGTAGAGTTATAAGAATAATCCTCCCAAAAGTAGTGTACCGAATAAAAATTGAAACTTTTGGACTTCATATAAACATGGATAAAGAGTTGAAAAATGTCCCGAACTCTAGGTCATTCTTTTTAGTTTTATATTTTTCCGACTCATCTCCTATTACATCTTTCAAATCAATGATGGTTTGTCAATCTGTTAAGGTTGCTTCATCTTACAAGCATTCGTGGGCTGTCAAGCCAATGAGTAGAAAGACATTTTTCCGTGTAGGAATTAAAATATGTTATTATTAAACGCAATTTATATATAGGTTACCCCCACGGGGGTTGAAACTAGCCCCTTTTGCATAGAAGTCCCCATCCACAATGCAGGCAATTTTGTGGGAGAGTCAATGGAGTAACAATGAGGGCACGAATACAGATGCCGCAAGAAGTAGGTGATGCAGAAAGAAATTCATAGTACAGGTCAAAGGGTGTGACCCCATTGACAACACAGGCGGACCGTGATATCTTGTACGTGACTTTTTAGCTGCATGATTACTCCTTTTGACTCTTAGTACGATTTGTGTGTATCATTGGATGTCGCATATGATTTTTTTTTTTTTTTGGTAAAAAGGATGTCGCATATGATTGATTTTCTCTTTTTTGAATAATTTTGAGAAGCAATTTTAGTGGGAAACTCAAGGTGTGTTCTGTAGGAGCACAAACGTTAGTCTCCATATGCTCGTGGAGCTTCCTACTTGACTATACATTTGCTTATGGCTTACCTCAAGACTTGACAAAATTTGGCCAAATTCGATATCAAATCCGATGTGCCAACATAAAATATTGATCGATGGTTCCATTCGGATTGGTGCTTGCACGGGACAAGGTCAACTTGATTTGATTCCTTGGGTTTGGGCCAAGTTTCAGATCCATTGCCTTGTCATCTCTTGCTTGAAGTCGACCCACCGATGAAAATTTCCAAGTGTCTTTTGAGATTATTATTTGGCTTAATACTTGTACGTTATGATCTATAACCATTCACGAAGAACTTCAGTCATCTCTTCTTGTAGTCCTAGGTGATTAACGATCATAAGCATGCGCAGTACTCCGTGGCGAAAGTACGTCAACATCAAAAGCCATTGGTGAGGGCTCATACTCGACAATCTCAACATGCAAGTGACAAGTAAGAAGTTAGTCAAGTATGTTCTGATAGCGATTGGAGGCCCGTGATACTCATTTGCGTAACTAGTTCGCATCAATGTACGTGTGGATTATTGGAGAAACTTTTTACGTCAAAGTTCCTTGTGATTAAGGATAGTGAATAGTTCTCATCCGTTCAAACTACAAGTTGGACAAAATCATATTGCCTACTTTCTGAATATTGTACGATGTGCACGAGTTCAAGATGATAATCCTCAATGCAACAATGATTAGGATAGATATGAATCCGGCCAGGTTTGACAATAGAACATGTAGGTACAAAAGAGAGTTTGAAACTTTAATAAGGCACATTATTTTCACAAAGAAAGAAAACTTTAGTAAGACAAAAGCTTGGATTAAAAAAATACAGACGACAATTATAGCCATAAATAGGCCTGCATGAAACTTCTAGGAGCTTTAACGTGCTACAAGCCCTAGAAAATTCTCAGCCATAAGAGATAATCTTCTAGGTTTTTATTTTTTATTTTTATTTTTTTAGGGTATTCATTAGTGAGATTTCAAATTGTTTTGATACCCACATAAAATCCAGCGAAGAAAAGAAAGTGGGAGAGATAGATACAAAAATTTCACGTGGAGTCTTTCACGGACAAAGTCACGTGAATATAGGCGAAAAGCTATTGAAGCTGAGTCGAGCGTGGAGCTAGACATGATCATTACAGAAATTGGAAGCACCTTTCAGTGGGTTTTGATGGCCCCTCTCACGGGTCCTGGGAATATGAGCAAACATGAGGAGAAAAACAATAGTGTAGGTCCAACCTTTGACTTTCCTTAATGACATTTTGTACGTGGCAAATAGTAAAAATGGAGTTAGGGCATACACGATTCATTTAAAAGTGATAGACACTTGGTAGTTTATAAACACAATTTATTTATATGACATCTTTTTATCATATATAGTTAAGCATTCCTATTGCTTTATTAAGAGAGGTTTTGGGCCTTGCTAGGGGAAAGGGAAAATGAGAGTTGCAATGAATTACATACCCGATGTGGCATACATATTAAGTGAAGTCGCACTAAAAAGAAGATTACTAGAAACAATTCCCCCTCTTCTATTGCAATTGTTATGTTCCACTGCATAACATCGTTACCCAAATTGGTCGGGAGCGACAATTTGCGATGTTTTGAAAAAAGCACGATAAGAACATACCACGGAAAGTATGTGTTTGTAATGTTGTCAACCTATTTGATACAATTAGTAAGCAGGTTGTGCTTACATTAAGCCCCTTTTTCTAGACGAGAGTAACAAACAGGGAAAGAAGAAATCTGTCAAACTAGATCAACTTAGAGCTTTGATACCAATCTAATGTATGATGGAATTGAGAGATTAAGAAATTCATTTTTTGGAATAGGCATGTGATGAGGGTTTTCTGGAAACAGTAGATGAAAGGGTTTTAAATGACATGTATGGGTGGAAAATGAATTTACAATAGATAAAGCTCACCACCAAAGCATAAATAAATATGCTATTAGCCAGGGATAAAAAACTTGAGGTTATGAAGTTCACCACCAAGACATAAAGGATTACACCACTAGTCAAGGATAAAGTACTTTTGGTTCACCACCAAAGGACTTGGACAAAGAGCCGAAAATAAATAAATGCTTACTCGAGGAAAATCTCATGTATAATCAAAATGCAAGTTTGCTCTCACATGTGAGACCACTTCTATATTTATAGAGAAACTTTTGGGGACTAAACAAACCTAAATGACTCTTAAAATCTACAACTCTTTGAAATCTAGCAACCAATAATGACTCTAGGGCCAATTACACTAACGCAATTATAAATTAAGAAAACCGACAACATATTTAATATTCATAATAATTAGGCTAGATGCATAGAGACTAGGACTCGATCCTCCAAATGTCCACCGGTCTTGAAAGTCGAATAGCTACCTTAGAAGATCGACAAACAACCATGGGAATTGACCAAGAGTTACTTGCTAGTCGATCAACAACATTGGAATTGACAACTAGCCTTGCGAGTTGGACCAACCGATGAAACTTGAGTAGGGTTTGAGACTTGTTCCGTGATGCTCTTGCATCATCCACCGTAGGTTGATGAGATGTGGCCTCAAATATGATATACCTTCATCTTAGAAATAAGGAGAAAAGCTTCATACATTGAAACTCGCCAAGGCGCCATATTCTCTAGGGAGATCAACCTAGTAGGTACTGTCGCCGATTCTCTCGAATATAGTAAATATGCCATCTGTTCTAGGCATAAGCCTATTCTTTCGTCAAGATGAAAACCTCTCCTTCCTCAAATGTGTATTTACAAGATCATGATTCATTCATCTTTTCAATCTTGGACTGAATCTGCTAATGAAACTTCTCCATCATCTTGGCTCTCTTTTCAACTTCATAATGGTTAATAAGTTGGATGGAATGGAAATCAAGCCAATATATACAACTTCTAAAGATGATCGGTCTGTAATGTAACTTGGAGATTGATTATAAGCAAACTCAACATGCACAAGCTTTAAATCCCGGTCCTTCAAAGTCTTACTTACCATACTTCCAAGGAGAGTGGTAAGGGTATGGTTTACAACCTTAGTTTGACCATCTATTTATGGATGACAAATTGTGCCAAATAGAACTCTAGTGCTAATCATCCTCCGTAGAGTCATGCAAAAGTAACTTAGTGATTTGGAATCACAATCCTACACAATGGTCTTATATGTAGATGAATAATCTCCTTGAAATACAGTTTAGCCACGTGAGAAGTATCATCCATCTTGTAACACAGAATGAAATGTGTCTATCTTCGAAAATTAATCAACTACCTCCATGATGGCATTTTCCTTCCTTTGAATTCTTTGGAGTGCCACAATAAAATCCGTACTTACATCCTTTCAAGGCCATGTTGGAATTGGAAGTGGATTATAAAGCCCTTGATGGAAATAACTATTTGGTTTTCGACAGATCGTACATGTGGAAATGAGTGCATTTACATCTCCATTCATTTTTGGCTAATAGAAATGTTCATAAAAGATCGCAAGAATTTTGTTGATTCCAAAGTGGCCTGCCAATTCTCCACCACTCGCTTCTCAAATCAATAGCTTTTCAAAGGAACTCTTTGACACACAAAGCCTATTTCCTTAAAGAGAAATCCATCTCGAGTCGAATAAGCTCCATGAACTCCATGTTTGTCGATGATGGGTGAAAACTCGGGATCTTCAACATAACTAAGGACCTTAGAGTCTAGAATAGAGAACATTGAGTGTGTTCTTGATAGGGTATTTGCTACGACATTAGTCTTGTCAAGTTTATATTTCAAGACAAAGGAAAATGATTGAAGAAACTTTAACTATTTGACATGTCTCTAGTTGAGTTTGTGCTGGCCACTAGTATATTTTAAAGCCTCATGATCAACATAGATAACAAATTGTTTAGGTTTTAGGAAGTATGTAGTGATCAAGAGCCATTTCAATTACATAAAACTCCTTGTTGTAGTTAAAATAGTTTTCCTTGACCCTGTCAACTTCTAATTAAAATATGCTAGAGGTCTCTGGGCTCGGGTAAGAGCAGCCTTGATGCATACTCTGCTTGCATCGCATTCAACCTCAAACTCTTTATCAACGTATGTAAGGGCAACGATAGGAGGCACATAAAACTTTGTTTTATGATATCAAAGGCATTGTGGGCGGCCTTAGTTCATTTAAAAATTTGTTTCTTCATGTTCCGAAATGGGAGATATAAAGGTTTTGAAATTCTTCACGAACCAATAGTAGAAAGAAACGCCTCTATGGAACCTCCTTACATTAGAAACCAATTTTAAGATTGGCCAAGTTTTCATTGCTTCCACCTTGGACTTGTAAACATAGATCCCATCCTCGGAAACTACATAACCTAAAACTATGATGCTTCTGGAAAAGAACTGACACTTCTCCAGCTTTGCATAGAGCATAAACTTTCTAAGGACTTTAGTTATCCATCTTAAATGAGATACATGCTTTGCATCGTTGCTACTATACACGAGCATGTCGTTGAAATACATGAGCATGTCGTTCATGAGTCTCATAAAGGTACTGGGAGCATTATACAAATCGAATGGCTTGACTAGCCACTCATAAAGGCCTTCTTCAGTCTAGAAAGCTATATTCTATTAATCTCATTCTCTCATTCGAATATGATGGTAGTCCCTCATATTGATCTTGGAAAATACTGTTGAACCATGAAATTCATGGAGCGTACCATTAAGTCTAGGCATGCGGTACTTATATATAATCATTATATTGTTAATGGCTCGGCTGTCGACACAAAACCTAAAAGATCCATCCTTCCTCAACATGAACTGGGTTGAAATTGAACAAGGACTCATGCTCTTGCTTACTTATCCTCTTGTGATCAATTCCTCCCCACTAAGGTACGAAGGAATGCGCCACTAGCCAAGGATAAAGAATTATAAGTCATGAAGTTCATCAAGGCATAAAGAATCACACCATCAACCAAGGGTAAATAAATTGTGGTCCAAAGGAATTGGATAAAGAGCCTAAAATAGAAATTCGCTTACTTGAGGATAATCTCATGTCTATTCAAAATGCAAGTCTACTCTTACATGTGAGATCATTGCTCTATTTACAGAGAAACTTTGCTTAGGGACTAAACGAACATAAATAACTCTTGGAATATATGACTCTTGGGATCTAACAACCAATAATGACTCTAGGACCTATGTCGACCCACATCAGGAAAGCTGACAATACATTTGAGATGCATAACAACTAGATCTAGATGCATAGTAACTAGGACTTGACTCTCGAAGTTTGTTCACCAGCCTAGGCAGTCGAACAACTAACTTGGAAGATTGACAGAAAGCCATGAGAATCGACCAAGAGTCACTTGTTAGTCGATCAGCAACCTTGGAATCAACAACTAGTCTTGTGAGTCAACATCTACACCTCCAGAATTAATTACTTCAACCTTGGACCAATTGAGTCATGTTGTAAATTAAATTTGTCTTTCCTTGCATGAACAATAATTGAGATATTAACGAAACTTGAGTTGGGTTCAAGAGTTGTTCCATAAGACCTAATGCGCCCGCATCAAAAGTTTAAATCGAGGAAAGCAATTTAACATGTTTCAGCCAAAATTGCCGAAAATAACTTTAAAAAAATATATTATAATATCGAAACATATTTTCCACTTTCCCTAATCACAGAATTACTTGTTAAAGCTTCTTATCATTTATTGAAATTGGCAACCAAACCGATCAATATAAGATCATGCACAAACTCGAATAATCTATAAATTTCTTGACCGATGGATCTAAAAATAGAAAGTCTTATACTGACCAAGTATGCGAAATCTTCCGGTTAGGTAGGTAAACGGAGATTATGGCATTGACTTCTACATGAAAAGCGCCTATAAGATTTCTATAATCCTAAAAGTGATGTACCAAAGATGGAAAAATAAAAATTAATTAATAATGATTAGTTATGGGAACCAAGGGGCCGCTTGACCAATCAATCATTTTCTTACCCTTAAATAAAATAAATATATAGATAAGGAAGAATTAAATAGACCAAAAGCGCAACGATTTGATGCTAAATTATCGGGTTAGTTAATTGTAACCTAGAATGCTAATTCAAAGTTCAAGCTTCCACGCTTGTGTACGTGTCGCAATGAACCGGAATGAGATCTACATTGAGGATGCGAAGCTGAACTCACTATCAATGCGTCGCTATTAGGCATCACGCTCATCAGTCATATTAAGAAGTTACTCTTATATAAGACAATTTGAACAAGTCGACGATCCGATCTCCAATTTTCTCCCTTTACGCCATCGCAAGTTTGATCTTCAATCTCAATTCTGTTTTCCCTTGTTCCTTTCTTCTCCTTGATTCTCTCTCCACCACTAGGAAAAATTGAAAACCGAGTGCACCACAAGTCCTAAAGATAACCCTGTTCATTAAATGCAATTAAGTGCGAAATTTTTTTATTAGATTAGGCAATTTTAGGTGCTTTTGTCAAAAGGATTTGATTGTACTTTGTCAAAATGTTTAGCATTTGATTAAACCAATTTAAAGGTTCATAACTTGATTGTATTATGTATACAAGATTTATGACTTTTATTGAACTTTTTTCTCGAATCTCATATAAATAAAATTGTGAGGTCCACCCCGACGAGTAAATCCTTACCCGAGAACGTGGACGGGGCACTTTGCTTGTACACAAATCGATTAGTTAAGCAGAAACGTTTGGATCCCATGTGTGATAAATAGAAGAAATCAAAAGAGAACTCTTGAAATGCGCGTTAATGAAACCGATTAAAAGCTTTTGATTTTCATCCTATACTTTAGGGTTTCGATTGAATCTATTTTATAGTATGACAACGAAGTATGAATATATATTGAATATTAAATGGTGAACATGCATCTGCACCTATATTAAATACCCTCTATCACGTTCCAAATATTAAATATTATTATTACTCGATATTACTAAAAGGGACTTCATTGACAAGTATGTTAGGTGCACTTATTAAGTAACCAATCAAGAAAATTGTGTGATCCTGACCGTTTTCATATTCTATGTAAAAGTACTTTGCAAATTGAATTATTTTAAATTAAGTATGGTTAATAAGTGGCTAGAACACGTTAATATAATTCTTATTAATTTCATAGGATACGTGCTCATGATATCCTAAATCTTGTTATAAAAGTGCAATTTTGAAAAAGTATAATTGAGTTCTAAAACTTATTAAGTTATGGCAATCAAGTACCTCAATTAACTTCATCCAATTTGGTTAATGAAAAATACTGAAATGTCGATCAAGTTCTAAAATAGTAAATGTTTGCGTGAACTAAAGTATGAAGTGTACAACTAAAACAATGTGGTTTTGGTGCAAATCCTAATTTTTTTAACCTAAAATCTTAGTTAAATTAGATTAAAATATTTAAAAAAATTAAGAAGGAACACAAACCCAAGTGGGGACTTGCTGGCCCTCCCCTCCGAGGTGGCCCGCCCACAAGCTCTTGCCTGTGACTCTTTTCTTTTTTTAATTTGTTTAGTTTGTATTTTTAAAAAAATAAATATAGCCTCTCTTTTTTTTCAATCTAATTTAACTAAGATTCAAGGTAAAAACTAGAATTTGGACTAGAACAATGTTGTTTTAATCTTATACTTAATGCTTTAGCTAATGTGCATGCCATGTAGAAGAGTGAAAGTAACAAGAAAAGAAATTACATTAGTATTTCCGTTAACTAAATTGGATGGAGGTAGTGTGAAAATTCGAATGTATCAATTCAATAGTTTAATGAAGGGACTTAATTGTTCCTTTCTCCAAATCTAGAATTACAAAGTCCTTTCTTACATTCGACGGTCGCAACGTTAAATCCAATCAGCTATCTTCACTTTTAACAAGCTATATTGAGCTTTGACCATTTTTGAAGCATCTAACTTTATATCTTGAAGGAAATTATGAACAGGGGACCTCCAATGTATATAATCATCATGCTAAAAAGGGTCAACTTTCTATCTCATCCAATATCAACTCTATTAATAAAGTTCTACCAGTTTGTTTGTTTCTTGGAAAATAAATGAATTGGGAATTTTTTTTATAAAAATAATTGCTTATATTACTTGAAATAATTATTTGGTAAAATATTATCATTATCGACAATAATTTATGTTTAAATATTTTTGTGGACGACGAAAATCGTTAATTCATTTTTATAAACAACACAAGCAATCGTTTTAAGAAAAAAATATTTTTCAAATAATTCATTTTTCGTAGAATTATGTGACATTAAATATGGCCAAATAGCAAAAAGAAACCATATCTATTTACTCGTTGGACAATTTTATCAAGGCTTTATTCGTCATAAAGAACTCCCAGCCCTTGATCCCAAGGGATAATATTGATATGGAACTTTCGTCCACAATTGCCATCTTAGTATCCTAAATGTTTACCAATGTGGCGTTATAAAGAAACGCGTGGTCCAAAAAAATCGGAGAAATGCTAGACTTATGAAAATCGAATCATTGATTTATTAAGCGATGTCTTAGACCGCTATTAATTCTTGAATATAACGTGTTTATGTAAAACACCGCTCATCGTCTGACTTACCATTTAGTAAAGAAATTTCATAAATTGGTCTTAATAAGAATTGCTAAAGAAATGGCTCTTGCAAATTAGGGTTTGTGGAGTAAATATCGGATCCACGTGGATGATGTGCGTTCAGCTCACATCTGCTCACATCTAGGCCCGCCTCGGCTAATTGTGCATGTGAGCTCGAATACGGCCAACATTTTTCATGCCTAGAGTCCGGGCAAATCGACGTGGGTCCAACTCATCAAAAAGGTTGAAAAGGCAACCAAAAGCGCAGACAAAAGTGAGTGAAAAGCGGTTTTCTTGGAATGACCTAATATATTGTGGGCTGTCTACGGAAAATTAAGTACCTAATATTATTATTATTTTCCTTTTGGCTAAATTAAAATTGGCAGTTGTTTTAGTAATATTGGCGTTGGATATTAGTAGTTCATGACAAATCTAAATTGCCATCTCATACATACATCTATTAGTTTTAGACCCTGTTTGGACTATGGCTAAGGGCAATTGTGTTGTGCCTTCCTGGATTTGCTATTCCAAGAAGGCACATAAGTTTTGCTTGTCGTGTGTATTTGGTGAACCCCTTTTTACAATATAAGCCTAGTCCAAAAATTTTAAATTTTTAGTAAAATAAAAAGAATTGTATGCACATAAACCCTATTGAAATTCCATATTCAAGTGATGTGCAATAACGATTTAACAATCAAAATGATGTGTATTATCCCTAGGATCACTCTAAGCGAATAAATATGTGACTCGAGAATAAAACCGATGGCATCCGAGACAAACGCTTAATTACTCAAGAAACTTCTCCAAGGTGCAAGAACAAATAATATTCAAACGCTTTTGTATCCTCATAAATTTAAAATTCATCTAGTTAGGTAGACTTTCTTCAATTTTATTTTTTTAAACTCTCCCTCTCCCTCCCCCTCTCCCTCTCCCTCTCTCTCATTGTCCCTTCAATGCATTGTCCGGAACGATCGCCGCGGTTTTCCCGCGAAACAACCTTAAGCAAATCCGGTCGTACTATGGTATAGTCCCCTCTCGTGGTCACGTCACTCTTGTTTTCCTATAATAGCAACATCTTTTTTCAGCACCCTCTGTCGCTCGAGCACAGAGAGTGACATGTTGACACGAAAATGTCATTTACCCTTAAAATAAAAATAAAAATAAAGGAATGTATATTTATATACACACATACACACACATATATAGATAATTTTAGTCTCATTTTTGTGTAAAGACCTTTGAATTTCAGAGAATATTTGGTGATTGCATAAACCTACAATCATGTAATGACAACAGCTATTCAAGTTTCCACGCAGTTTGCGAAAGTAGTCGTCAAGTTCTTTGCATCTCTCGGGAAACGGAGGCCAGTGGCTTTATATGCCCACATGTGCAAAGCTTAGCTTCTTTTACAGAAAAAGCAGCAGCAGCAGTTTTTTTCGCCCAAGATTATTCAATTTTTGTTGCGAAGTCCAAAGAATATCTAGCTATCTCATAAATTATGTGATCGTATATCCAAATAAGTAGCGAGGTGTAGAATTATGTGCGTTTGATAATTTAGGAAAGGGAAAAAGTGTATCGGAAGTTCTAAACCTAACGTATAAAATGAAATTGATGCTTAAATAATTCGATTGGTTTACTTATGTGCCGAACTCTTTTTAAAAAGCATAGTAGGGTCCTTTCAATAAATATTACCTAAATATTGCTTTGCAAGTTACTTAAATGGCATCATTCGTTGCACTTTCAATATAAATTTTAGGACTTAATTATATTTTCCATTAAAAGTATAAGACTTAATTGAACTATTTTGAAAAGATTAAAGACTCGATCACATATTTTGATAATGATTTAGGATGCGATTGCATTCCGTGCATAAAATTTAGGACTTATAGTGTACTTTTTCTTTTATAAAGGCAATAAAGGTCCTAAAACGCTAATTCAACTCTATGAAATTTGGACCACATCTATTGATAAATTACACATTACCCGAAAAGAGATGGCCTTGGAAGCTAACTATCAAGCAGAAATTCCCTGCTATTAATCTCTTTAGGAAAGAAGAAACTAATTTTTATGTTAATCGTGATTGGGATAGGGAAAAGTACATAAAACTACACGTTGCATCCTCCATTTTAAGAAGTACACATTTTGGCATCTTTAAACAAAATCTCATCTCTAAGAAGACCAAGCTACCATCTCCACCAACCATGGCCACCACACATCATGTGTCAGATAGCATGTCATTTAGTTACATGATGTGTGACACATGTCCCAATCATATAGCAATTTATCATCAGGGGGCAGAATAAAGTTTGCTCAATAACAGCAAATATAACATATCATCAAAAGATTGCTATGTAGGATTGATAGATTCGGGGTCCATACACAAATAAAATCGTACCTAACTACCCAAATTTTGCGTCTAATGTGTGCCATATAAGACACATCAATTGCGTTGGTGTCACTGTATAACAGAGCATGATGAGATTGCTATCATAGTCATGTCTAATTTATTTGTCTTCCCACTTGATTTGCTCTCCGACAATAACAGACTAATGTGACAAACATGCTCATTTAGGTCGTGGCATGAATTATTGTTGTTGGAGCATTTTATCCTCTTCAAACTTATATTAGATTCACAATCAGTAGGTGAAAAAGAGTGATGTGTTTCATAAGAACATACGAGTAATGAGTAGAATATGCAAGCAACAAGTTGCGGTAACCTAAACTCCGTAAGTATATTCTATTACACTTTATGAAGTTATCCAACTAGATGTGAACGGGTAATAGATTATTGTTGTTGTTTTTGTTATGACATGGCTGATTCCTATCCATATCACCAACGATTCTCTCATTCTTTGATGAATTTTATTTATCACTACTAATGATAATCCATTAGTTGATAATGATGATGACAACAATAATAATAATTAAAAATATGTCTCAAGTTCGAGACCTTGGAAACAAAAGTCCAATACCTTTACCTAAGAAGATTGTCAAGAGAAAGTGCAAAGTCCGAGCTTGTTAACATGTATAATTGGACCTAAATTCATTCAAGAGCTTATACAAATGAATTAGCCAACTCAAATATATTAATTCATCCACATCACACCAATTCTATGATGTGGGACATTTTTCAATATGATCACATGTATATCTCAACAATCTCCTCCCCGTGTGTGAATTGAGCGTTAGGTTTGATCCTTTATAATTTAAGTATATTTTTGCATCAACATGTCTTAGTGAAAATTGCAACAACATCTCAATAACAATAATGATCTATAGTTAATGATAATCCATGGAAAAGTATGCATCATTACTCACTTTCCTAATTACAGCATTGGGATTATAACTACCATGGACTACACTGCAAAAATTAGCTATTTAGGCATAAGAGTGCAAGGCCACACAAACCCATAATGAAGGTCTGCATTATGATCATAACAATCTCCACCTCGCACTTTTGGGCACATAATGGAAGAACATTGCTATACCGACATCACCAACAACCATTGTAGGATTGCAACACAAAAATTAAGAATTTGAGGAGAATTACATCCTAAAAGCTAACTATCAATATATATATTGAAGTTTGATGCCTCCGGTAGAGTGATACAAATCCCATACCTTGCACTTAGAATCAATACTATTGGAGAAGCGAGATTGTGAGTTCAAAATCAAACCTCACCGATAAATTCTAAGGAAAATTATATCGTTTTCCCTCACCAAAAATTCACAATGGAAAAGGACTTCTTGCTTGGCAGGTCTGCCTACCGTGACCGGGAGAGAAATCCGTTTTCATAATTCGAACGTGGACGATGGGCTCCCAATCCGTGGACGCTAGCGGAGGGAAAGGCCAAAAATGGGTACATTGAACTTCGATATAAATATCATCAGCCGGAGCTATTAAGTCAAAAAGTGCCCCTTGCCTTGCCAATTCATTCCACATGAAATTTTCTACGATACGAGATGGTTGGGGATGAGGATCGATGCATCTATGCTTGAAGACAGCCTACTCTATATAAAATGACAGAACGGGAAATGAGTAAACAGAAAGCTAATGAACAAATAAAATAAGCTGAAAAATGGAGGGGGAAAATTCTTCTTGGCGGCTTGCGGTGGTTGCTCGACACCTGGAGAAGGAAATGAGACATTGGTTGCCCAGGTGAAATATTCACGTGGGTGGTGGTCTGCAGGAGGCGGTGGCCTTGTCCCCCCTCCGTCGCCTCGAGACGTGTGCGGTTGTCTTCTTTTCTTTATCGGGAAAACATAGGCCTTGTTTTTTCACATGAATTTTACGTGACCTAGTTAGGGGCCTTAGGGCTAGTGAACAGAATTTAGGATTCGACAAAAAATATACATAGAGAATTTAGGAAAAATTATACAAATGACATATTGACTTTGATCTAATATGTAACATAACCCTTAAACTTTTAATTTATTTAATATAATCCGTGAATTTTAGTCCAATATAATCTCTAAATTTTGATACAGTATTCAATATGGTACATGAATTTTTAAATATTTTCATCCAAGAGATTGGATGGCAATGCAAATTTGGCTAAAGTTTATGGATCATATTATATAAATGAAAAGTTAAGAGATCACATCACTCATTGAACCAAAATTTAAGGATAATTTGTCTTATCGCCTATAGAATTTAGGATTAATACCTTGAAAAATCTCAAACTAGTACACTTGTAACAAATTTACTCCAAACTATTTTTTTGACCACTAAAAACCCAAAATTGGAATACCTTTGATAAATTTACCCCAAACTAATATACTTGTGACAATTTGCCCATATGCTAAATTGTATTAGTATTACAAAAAAATTACAAAAGTTTTAAACTGTAACAAACGGAACATAAAATTATACAAGTTAATTGTCACGTGTCATTTAATTTAATAATTTGACAAATGTATATCAATTTATGGTTTTTCATGGTCAAAAAAACAGTTTAGGTTAAATTTGTTACAAGTGTACCAGTCTGGGGTTTTTTAGGATATTAACCCTAGAATTTAATACATAGATTCGATTCATTATCTAATTTTTGGAAATCATAATAAAGTTGATTGTTTTAAGGTGTGTGAGATTTTATGAATTCATAGCCAACTATTCAAAAAACTTAAGCTATAAGAAGAAAATGTAATACTTCTCCTCAAGGCAATGAGGTCTTGCCCACTTGCTTTGAGACCATGTTGTGAGATCACAATCAATCATTTCAAAATTTTAAATGGTTAGATGAATGTATAGTTTAATATTGAAATATGATGTGACTAAATATCTTTAAAATAGTTGAAACGTCTTTTTCTCTCCCTCTCTCCATTGTCTTTTTTAACCTTTAGCCATGGGAGAATGTTTGAGCTAGTCTCACCCCCTCCATCTATTGTTGATTTTATTTGAGTTTGTTGGTTCTTTCTTCTTTTTTCTTCTATATCTAGATTTGGGAGTTCTCTTCTCCAGGTCTAGTTCTAGATTTGAGAGTTTGAACTTTCCTAATTTAATTCTAAACCTAAGAGTTATTATCTCCCAATTTAGATTTGGGAGTCTAATACTATTTTCGGGGATTTGATACCTCCATGCTCTATCTGTGTACAGGTCCTCTGCCTCCAGTTTCAATGATGATCAGAGAAGTTTTGGCGTCTTGTCGAACTATGAAGATATGCTCTTCCAAAATTTAGATAGGTGTTTATTTAACCTATTTTGATTGTCTCTGTATGGCATTATTGTAAAGAAAGTCAAACCTAAATGTGCATCATTAACTAGCAATGTTGTACTTATTGAAAAAAGAATTTCTAGCTTATGCTTATCACCAATAATGAAATGAGATCTAGTGATTGATTATCAATTATTTTGTTGGACAGATCTATTTTTATGAAATTATATGTGCTTAACCCTGCAAGATCTTCCTTATTTTCTAGGTTTTGCTTTGTTTTATAGTATTTTGGCATTTGCTCTGCTTTGATTTGCTTTGCCATGAAAATCTATGTACTTCTCATGTATCCTTTTGAACAATTAATACAATTTTCTCTTTGCTTCGATTTGCTTTGTCATGAAAGTCTATGTATTTCTCATGAATCTTTTTAAGCAATGAATACAATTTTCTTTCTACAATATATATATTCTAACAAGGTGCACACGATAGAAAGTTAGATGATAGAAAAGTCTAACGTCAAAATATGATATTGAATCAATTAATGTATCATGATTAGTTTACATCTCATTGATTTAAGTTTTTAAATGGTGATAAATCTAACTATATATGTCGAGAGGTTTAGACTAATGAACTCTTTTAGCAATCTCCTCAAATTAAGGTAACGGGTTTTCTATGTTGAATTCCCAACAGTTCATGCGAAAGAATAAGTTTGTCGGATTTTGCTATCCGTGCAATCATACTTTAAACTTGCTAATAATGTACGTGTCATTAAATAAAATATAACAAGAAGGATGTAGAATATCATGTGGGGGTATTCAACACCTTAGGGTATGGAAGAAGCGATAGATGTATTATTCTTTTCGTGGCAACACGCGGGCTCGTGCAATAATTCAATAAAATAGTATTTGTAGTCAAAGTTTCTTCGCCGAAATTTGACAAATGGCGTGTTATTTTATTATAAATGGTTTTTTGCGTGCGCTAAGCATAGGAGTGAGGACCGGGCTTTGTCTAAGTAGGCAAGTCCTAGGCCAGTTTTTTTTTTCACCCCTGAAACAATAGTTTGAAATTACTTTTAATGAAAATAATAATAATAATAATAATAATAATAAATAATAATAATAATAATAATTAGGGAAATTGACGACAACACACTAATTCGATTAAATTAAATTGAAACACAAGAAAATTTTTAAATAATTTGAAAAAACACATAAACCTGTTGCCCTAATAACGATTGTACATAAATTACATCAAATGGAATGTCTAATGGTGTCCCTCACCACGATTTGTTGTAGTGTCGTTGATGTCCTTTGGTTTATCTTGAGCGCATTGGTCTGGAGCCAATTCTTGAAAAAACCAATCATGCCTTACCACGGCTATTTTCGGAAACTTTAGTGAACAAGTTGCGGATATCATCTTCCAACAACCGTTGGCTAGCACTAAACATGGATTCCGATGGAATTATATGAAATTGATTAAGCACGACAAGCAGGAGGAGATGAATTGGCTGTTTTAGAAACAGTGAAAACTGTTTTGCAAATATGTGATGGACAGTGTCTACAAGGTGCATTGATGGTTTAGAGATGTGAACACTTATGCGGAATCACAATCTTCAATCAACCATAAACTGAAAGAGCTTGAGAGATCAAAGAAATGCACATCTAGTTTATAGTGGTGCCACTTGGCCACCTCTGTCTCTCAACTCTAACAACTTGTTGGTTCGTCGGCTAGCAAAATATTCCAGCCAACCAAAGATACTTTGTCAAAACACAAGTTAAATTTAAATTAAATTAGATTAAAAAAAAAAACTTTAAAAAAGAAGAAGGAAAAACACAAGCAGGCGTGGCTCCTTTCCGCTTGTGGCCACGGCCCCATTAGTGGGGTAGTGGTGAGCCAATAGGGTCGCCAACACTTAGGTAAGGGCAAATGACCCTCACCGGTTGAAGGCACATGGAAGAGGGCAGCGACCCTCTCCCATATTTGGGCAGGGGTCACTAGCCCTTGCCTAGCATCTTCTGACATTCACTGACGCTTGGGTGAGGTTTTGAGGCGTTGGGCGAGGGCCGATGACCTTGGCCCAGATTTGGGAGAGGGTCATAGCCCTCTCTCGCTTCTGGCAAGGGTTTGCTGGCCCCTGCTTCTGGCCGGTGAAGGTCGTCAGACCTCACCCAGGCACCGATGACCTCCCCAACCATCGCCACCACCCCTCTGGCGATGGGGCGACAGCCAACAACCCCTCGACTGTGTTTTCTCTTTCTTTTTAATTTTTTTTAAAAGAAAGAATGGAAAAAAAAGAAGATAAAAGAACAAAATTAAAAATTTTAAAAGACAAAATTACCCTTTGTATTCAGTGAGTTGAGGTCCTTCTTTGAGACCGATATGGGCACTAGGTTTTTATTTGAAACAAGATCAACTTTATGTTTTAAATTGAGAAAATGAGGATATTTCAGGCTCTTATTTGAAATAAGACTCACTTTAATTTCTCATTTGAAAAAATAAGAGCACTTTGGGCCTTTACTTGAAATTTTTCCTTGAAAATACTTACACATTTTAGTAAGTGCCAATAAAACTTATTTATGTTTAAGACTACCATTGTTTTGCGAATTAATAATTTGGAAAATGTTTTCATAACTTTAATCATTATTATCGCTTACAAAAATGAGTTAATTAAAAATATTTCTATTACTAACAAGAAGTCATGCCTACACATTTTTGTTGATAATGAGAATATTTTCTATTACCTTATTTCTTAAAAAAGTTTAAATAAGAAAAATGATTTTTAAATTTTCTGCAAAACAAAAGAGGCCTAATGCGATTGGTTGATGCTTTAAAAACCGATGTAGCTGTTTAAATTACTTTCGGTGGCCACCATTCCAACATGGAAGGGGGAGGTGGGGTTCAAATCCCCACCTTCTCGGGGGTGGGGTGGGACGCGTAAATTTCGGGGAGTGGGTTTCGACTCCCATGCCCCGCAAGAGGCAGGGCAAAAGTCCGAGAGTGGGTGTAGAGTAGGAATAGAATAGACCGACCAAAAAAAAAAAAAAATTACTTTCAATTCCACCACAAGAATGACATGCGATCAAATTGAAACTCCCTTCTCAAACAATTTATGTATTAAGAAAGAAGTAATTGGAAGGATGGATGCTCTGGCTCCTCCTCTGAGTGGGCCAATGTTAAAGTTAGGCAATGAAAAAGCTTTTGGAGTCAAGATTATACAATTATTTAATCAATGCTAAAAATATATATAGAACGACATTTGTTAAAGTGATTTTGTGAGTGCGAAAATGGTTACATTCCCCCAATTGGAAGATGACACTTGACTACTCATGAAGACTTACACCAACCAATAAAAGCAAAATTATTAATAAAAAAAAAAGCATAGATTTACTAGACTGTTTTTTTCTGCCCACTATTATCCTGCATAACTACTATTTTAAAAAGTTCTTTTATTTTATTAATTTAAAGACACGGGCACAGAGATTGGACGTAATATAATAAAGTTTAAAAAAGCTTGCAATAGAAGTGCTAATCATAAAAAATCAATAAAGTAACGTCTGAAATTGAAGGCTCTTCACCTAAATATGACAAATGACATTGTAATTGATTGTTACCCAATAATAAGGCGCGTGCTTGCAGACAGTTGTACTGCTCTTATCTTGAATATATACCTGTTTTGGCAGTGTGAAACCAGGAAATTGGACTTCAAGAAGAATCCATCATATTTGCCTTGACAAATAAATTATTTATAAGACCATCATGACCTTAACTAACGAAAATGACACGGACAATTTTTAACGTTTTATTCGATGCATAATCCGATCTTAAACATCTAAAAGAGCGCAATCAAATGCTAAATGTTTTGATTTCGGTGCAATTAAATCCTTTCAATTGTCACTCCATCAATTTTGTTGGCTTGGCACATCAACAATTCGATCAATGCCTTTCTGATTTTTTGGGAAAAATATAGTGTTCATGTGGTGCTACATAAAGAATAATGTTAAAAAAACATAGAAAATTTAAAAAGGAGAAAAGGCCAAAAATATAAGGAGAAAAAAATTCAAGAAGAACAACTCTCAATTCTACCGAGCGGGATTTTTTTTTTTTTTTCTGGAAGAAAAATTAAAACACTAGAAATGGTGCTGAGATCGGCGGCCATCACACGGTGGAGTTCGTCGGCCAACCATCAGTGTGTGGCTAACCTGAACTCTACGTTTTCAATCAAACCTTTAACTCAGAGACTTTGAATATTTTTTTCCCCTTTTGAGGGTCACTCTCTGTTTCCAATCAAGCTTATGGTTTTGCTATAGGATTAATGTTTAGGGCACAAATAAATTTGATTTAGATCTGGAATAGATCAAGCTCTAGGGCTTTATTCGATCATTCCCAAATTCGAACTTTCCAACAGGCAATTCTCCACCTTTGAGAACAAGAATGAACCCGACCATCCTGACCTCTTTTTTTCTTTTTTCTTTTTTTGGTTGAAAAATTTTCATTCATATCTCAAGATGATACATGAGAGAAGCAAATAAAATGAATCCCAAATAGTAAAGTAGTATAACAAAGTACAAATTGCTGTGATAAGCATACTCTCATCGCACAAGAACAGATCTGTCTCAACATTAAAACAAAAAGAATGGCAGCCATTTACCGAATCTTGCATCATCATTAGTGATGAGCACATACCGTAATCTTTTTCTCCAATAGCTACGGCTTGCCTAGTGGGCAGTGTATGCCTAAATGTAGCATCATCAACACCATCACCGTACAAAAAAACCAGTTGGATAGGCTCCTAGATCTATATCTAGATCGGGAGGGTTAGATGAGCACCAAAACGTTTCTAAGGAACTCCCAAATCTAAATCTCGATTGGGAGAGAAGAGCTCCTAAATCTCGATTATGAGAGCTTACAAAGTTCAGAAAAATGGTATAAAAGGTTCTAGTGTAGCATGAACTCATCGTATTCCTCTTCGATCTTTTGGAGGATCTAAAGCAACAGATCAATTCCTAACCATGGAAGCGAAAAAGATGCCCAACAAGTGAAGAAGAGTATCGGCAACAAACAAAGGAAAAAAACCTAGATGAAATCAACAAAATACTCCCGTATTAGATCGAGAAAGAAAATCTCAACTCAAGTTGAGAAGATGGAGCGTCCCTCGACTAAGAGTTATTTTTCAGTCAAGGGAATGGTGGCGAAATTTCCGTACGCATTTGACGAAGGGCCAAAGGGTTGCACAACCACTGCACATGGCTGCCGGGCGAGTATCTTGCAAGCCCTTGCATAGATCTCGCTTGCTTGTGCCCACCCTCCCTCCCTCCCTCCCTCTCTCTCGTGTGAAGTGTTAGAAAAAATGAAAATATATTTAAAAATGGAAAATTGAAAATTGAAAAATCCTAAATTTAAGAAAAAGAATAGAAAGGCGAGGGGGGAGGGGGGAGGCGACGGGATGGTGGCGCATGGTGGTGATAGAGCGGCTTCACCAATGAAGGTTGGTGCTTAAGGCAATGGCCATGTCCTTGTCAGTTGAGGATGGATGAAAAATGGCTAACACGGATGCGGTTGCTGATGACTTTCTAAACCATTTGAATAGAGGATATCCAATAGGTGTACCCGGGACAAAAAAAATCCATATACTGCACAATTAAATGGCCATAACTTTTTATTTAGGAAATTTTACAGGGCCCATAAGTACCAATTGGGAAAACTAATTTAGTGCTATACCGCAACTTGATTGGATTTCTCATTTGTAGTTGTTTTAGGCCTCAATATCTATTATTTATGTGTGCTTTAAAGCATTTTTCTAGTTTATGTCTATTTTTCCCATTATTGTAGGCTTTTGTTTATTTTACAAACTTTTTAGGGATGAGCGTATTGAAAATCTTATAACTTATCACAAAAGTATAATTGAGTTTTAAAACTTTTAAAAAGTGCAATAAAGTCCGAAAACTTATCACAAAAGTACAATCAAGTTCTAAATTTTCAAAAATGCAATTAAGTCATCAAATGCAATTGAGTTCTAAAACTTTCAAAAAGTGCAATTAACGAAAGAACTTAAGTTCTAGTATTTAATTACACATTTTGAAAATTTTAGAACTCAATTGTCTTGTGTGATAAATTTTATGATTTCATTACATTTTTTGAAAGTTTAAGGATCAAATTGCACTTGTTGAAAGTTTAAGGATCAAATTGCACTTTTTGAAAGTTTTTGAATTCAATTGCTTTTCAATGACGAGTTTCAAGATTTTCAACGCATTTATCTCAGCTTTTTATTGCCTAGAATTATTTTCAAGTTTTGACACGTCACTAGGGATTGCAGAGTATTTATTTGTTCCTTTTGTTGTTTTAGATAGAAAAATGAGTTTTTTTTTTCCAAGTTTTCACATGTGAGCAATCATATGCTTGAGCACATGTGTTGCGAGTTCACTTGCATTTATTACCCATTTCTACTACGCTAGTGGTGGATGGTTTAGAGAGAGAGAGAGAGAGAGAGAGAGAGAGGGGGAAAGAGAGAGGGAGAGAGATGGTTATTAAGGATTATGCAAGGCTTGAGACAAGAGATCTTTGTCATTACGAGTATGTTTTTCCCTAAAGGTCTATTTGTTTCAAGGTAAATAAATGATTTGAAAAATATTTTTAAAAAATGAATGTTTATATTTCTTGAAGTAGTAAGTCAATAAAAATGTTTGCATTATCAACAACAATTTCTGTCTAAATATTTTCATGAATAATGAAAATATTTTTTGTTCATTTATTTTTATAAGTGATACAAATAATCATTTTTAGAAAAAAATATTTTCTAAATAATTTATTTCCCACAAAACAAATAAACCCTAAAAAAAAAGTGTATAATATCAAAAATTTTGTGTAGAATAAGGTTAGGCAAGGACTTACTTATAGGCCTAGTGAACAACTAATACCCAACAAATCAATTTGGTTTCTTATTGATCCATATGATCTATTGCAAATCAAAAGGATCGTAATAGATTTGTGTGTTCCATGATTGATCATGGTGATCTATTTGGTTTGACAAACTTCCTTTTGCCAATTTCAATTTGATTTAATAAACTTAAAGTTGAAAATGTGTCTTGATTTTGAGTTTGAAAAGGAAACTTTCCTAATTTAAATAGGTTTCCAAGTTGGAGTGTTTTCCTAGTTTCACTAGCTTTCCTAGAAGGAATTTGCTGTGGATTTCTATGTTGAAGCTGATTAAATCATGTGGTAAGATTTTTGAATTCTTTTATGAGATTGAAAGATTATTTCGTGAGAAACCATGAGGGCTACACATTATGTGAGTTATCAGGTAAAATTTGAGATTGACTAAGAGTATTGAGTGCTTAAGTGTGGTTTGTAATCTCCATTGTGTAGCTTGATTTATTGTAGAATCATGTGTTGCTCCATGGACATAGGTCTCACAAATCAAACCACATAAATTCAATGTCCCGAATATTTTTTTGTTCTGTTTATTTTATTCTTCAATTGCTTATTTATGAAACAATTAGTATCAAAGCTAGGCTTGGCTAAACTATAACGAATCAATGACAACGCGAAGAAGGAAAAGTAAAAATCGACATATTTGGTGGGAATGATTTTGGTTTCTAAAAGATGTGGATTAGGATAACCTCCATCTAAGAAGAAGCCAAAGTAAGTGAAGCAAACGGTTTGTGAATTGTTGGATAGATAGGCATTGGAGGTTATCTAGCCGACGCTATCATAACGCCATTTTTAACATCGTGAAAGACAATACTATTATGAGACTAATGAATACCCCATTAAACATGTACGAGAAGCCCTCTACAATCAATAAGGTCTACTAGATGCAATGTCTATTTTATTATAAAATGGACGAAGTTGCGACAATTGCTGAACATAATCAACGGATCAAAAGTAATTGTTAGCCAATTGAATTCAGTTGAGATCGAATTTGATGATGGGTTAGAGTGCTACTATTATTGTTGTTAGTAATTCCTCTCGGTCATGAAGATTGATATTTGATGAGGTTCACTTTTTGATTCTATGAGGAGACATTCAAAGAAGAGAATTTGGTGAATTTGTGCATGCTACTTTAGTAGGTGAAAATAGAGGACGAACTAGTACTCGTGCTAATAGAAGCAGAGCAAACTCAAACAAATGAAGTTAGTCTAGGACTAATAGTGTTGTCTATTGAAGTTGTGGGAAAATGGGGAATATTAGAAGGGAATGCCTTAAACTAAAGAATGAGAAGGGTAAAGCAATTAGAGTTGAGCCTATTGATGATATTGCCGCAATTGCTTATGGTGTCTAAGATGATGATGATTATGTCTTGTTTGTCACTGAGGATTTAATGTTTAACGAATGGATTTTAGATTCTAATTATTTGTTTCAAGTTGCACCATACAAGCACTGGTTTACTACTTTTCAATGTATAGATAGTAAAAGTTGGGAAATGTGCGATGTTGTGGGTGTTGGTGATGTTATAAAGAATGCATGATAGTATCATGAGGATATTATTTAGAATAAGGTATGTTTTAGAATTGAAGAATAACTCGATTTCCTTGAGGGTCCTGAATTGAGTTGAGTGTCTGTATACTTTAGAAGGTAGAATTCTGAAACTCATTTGAGGTGTCTTGGCATCAATGAGAGGAATCAAGTGCAATGAATATACGAGCTTAAAGCTGAGATAGTGATGTATTTCGTCGTTGAGGCATTGAATGCATTTGTTCGAGAAGCTAAATTGAGGCATGTGTTTGGGGCACATTGGGAGAGAGGCTTGAAGGTTTTGAGTGAAAGAAATGCGGTTTATGGTTGAGTTGCTAAGGAACTAAATCTATGTAGGTGTTGTGACTTAAGCAAATGACAATTTTTAATTCAATACAACTATTCGAGCAGCTACAAAAATTGCAGAGTTAATTCACTTGAGTGTTTGTAGGTTATTGCCGTTTCTTTCAACGAAGAATGTTTATTTTATGCTAATAATGTACTCGAGGAAAACCTGAGTGTTTGTGTTTGGGCAAGAGCTTGATGCTCTTATCAAGATTAGACATTAAAATTTTGATAGGAAAGGAAGCTTGTAGGATGATTGATTAAGCATGTGTGAACTGACAATAGCATGAAGTTTTGCTCGGAGCTGTTAAAAGAATTCTACATGGAAGGAGGCATAGTCAAAGAACACACTAATGCCATCAAACCACAACGAGTTGCAAAGATGATGAGCACAATATTATTAGAGACGACTCATAAAATACTCTCTAGTGCTTGTATGGTTAAGAGAATTTCGGTAGATGCGCTTATTGCGGCAAGTTACTTGTTGAATAAATCGCCATCGACTACAAATGGATGTTGAACTCCTAAAGAAGTGTGGTCATGTAACATTCCTAACTAGTCTTAGAATATATCGATTGCCCATGTTATGTTCAAGTGGGTGATGGTCAGCTCGATGGAAGGGTAAGTAAGTGTAGATTCCTAGGCTATGCGCAAGGTAAGCGGGTTTATCGGTTGTGATGCCCAAAATTAAATTCATCTATTATCAACAAGAAAGTTACATTTGATGAGTCTATAGTGTTTCTGGGTATGAGTAATTTTGGCAGTGCTCATACTAATAAGGATGGTGTTTAGCTTGAGGTAGAGTTGCAAATAAAAACTTCTAAGGTTGCGGATGCTAGATGGTAAACAATCCGGATAGGCTTATAGTGAGTTGGAGTCTATGGAGCCGGCGATTGCTGTAATTACCGAGTTTGACAAAGGTGCTTGTTTGAACTCCTGACACATTTATATGCAATAACAGTTTTACTTTATATGTTATAGAGGATGTTGTGTTTGCAAATCCTTGTGGAGTAGCTGAAAGTGTGGGCGGAGTTTGTGTATTAATATTGTTCACGGTTATGGCAAAATTCAAGTTAAACTTGGACTTGGAACATATTTATGGCGATTGAGCTTATAAAGCTATAGGAGAGTAGGAGCAAAGTTTAGATTTCAATGAAATGTTTGTGACTTGGTTTAGATGTTGAGTCAAGGTGGAGATTATTAAAAATATATCTCAAATTTGAACCTAAAAAGGAAACTTTGCTAATTCAAATAAGCCTCTAAGTTGGACTAGATTTCTTGTTTGACTAGGTTTTCTAAAAGAGCTTCTTAGTTTGGATCTAACTCCTTTTTATACAAAATGTAGTCTTCTTTGTGAAGAGAAATTCAAGTGTCAAAGCTGTTAAGTTTGAAAGAAATCCAAATCTTTTACATCTTAAAGCAATACAAGAGTGTTGAAGCCAATAGATCTTTTGGAAAGATTTGAGCATTCTTTTGTGATATGAGATATTATTTCATATGAAATTATAAAGGCTAAATACTATGTGAGTTATTGAATGTAATTATGAATTGAGAAACACTAAAACTATTTGAGTGCTCGAGTGTGCATGTAGTCTTCGTCATATTGTTTTGTTTATAGTGAAATCCAGCACTCCTCTTCCCATGGACTTGTCAGATCAACCAAACCATGTAAATCTAATATTCTTCTTAATATTTTGTCTTGTATATTTTATTGTTCGATCGCAAATTTTCACAGAACTTTTTATGCACCTTGTTTCATTCATCATCGGATTCACACAATTCTCTCAAAGAAAGAAACCTTATGATGTCTAATTTCTATAACATGTGGTTAAATTGTACTATTGCCATCAAGATCTTTTCTAAACCAGATCAAGTTTGAAGATTTTATCAAATGAATACCTGTTGACGTGTCTTGGTTATCATTTAGTTCCAAAATTTGTTCCAACAAATCCCGACATGCTCATCTTATTCCCCCTCCCTTGCACCATTTTTATCCAAGTTTTCACCCTTAATGCGTGATTCATTGTAGATGGATCCATAGGACCCTCGATGCGGCAATATAGCGTTCGAAAAGCTTCAACCATCTAGTTTCGTCAAGAGTTCGTGTGCACGCACGCGCGCGCATGAGAGAGAGAGAGAGAGAGAGAGAGAGAGAGAGAGTGAGTGAGTGGGTGGTGTTAAGGAAAAAGCCAAGGACAGCACGTAGGAGGTACATATATAGAGTATGAAAATCTTGGTGGTCTACGATGGATGCTGCTCTTCGAGTGGGGCGGATTCGTGGGTCAAAGCCCTGAGGACAGGGTGACTAGAAATTTTTAAGTTTTGTCTGATTGGATGAATTTGGCGATAAAGACATCAAATAATCCTCAGAGAGAGAGAGAGAGAGAGAGAGAGAGAGAGAGAGAGAGAGAGAGAGCAGATTCCGTTTCAATCTTGGGCTCTTAATTAAGCCGCAGCTACCAGTACTGACACAGAAAATTAAATATATTTTATGTATATTTATACTATATATACTGCACTACAAAACTTTATACTATACTCCTATTGACAATAATAATGCATTTCTAAATTTGTCGCTCATTTATATATTCCCTTCCCACTCCCTTCACCTTCTCGCTGATCACCCAACTCTATTCCTCTCCTGCCCCAGAGAGAGGACAGAGCGAGAGAGAGAGAGAGAGAGACTATGGAGCTCTCAGAGCAAGGCCTTTTGGAGGAGCTGCTGGCTCCAAGGAGAGAGATGGCCACTTGCTGGACCACTTTCCAGCACAACGATCTCCCCCTTCCTCCCTGCTGGAGCCTCGACTCCTCCGGCGACAACCCGGCTTTCGCCTCCTCGAACCCCTTGCAAATCCTGTCCCTATCCCACCAACCCGCCGGCTTCGACGACGCCCGCTTCGCCGGGGCCTATCACCCTTTGGACGTCGTCCACACATACACCGTCCCCTCGGAGCTCGAGTACACCGCGAATTATAACAACAGCAACGACGCCTACTCCTCGATGGTGGAGGACGAGGAGATGTGCGACCTCATCGGCAACGACCATTATGGCCAGTGCGCGGAGGAGAGGATGATGGCGATGAACAGCTGCAAGGTGGAGGCCTCTGAGCAAGCTGCGGACATCAACAATGGCGGGTTCGCTGGGAATACCGATGCCGGGTCGTCGTACTGTTTCGAGAAGAGGAGCTCGAGGCCAAAGAAGTTGGAAGGCCAGCCGTCGAAGAACTTGATGGCGGAGCGGCGGAGAAGGAAGCGCTTGAACGACCGGCTCTCCATGCTCAGGTCGATTGTTCCCAAGATAAGCAAGGTGTGTTATGATCTAGCTTGAACTATTTGTTCCTCTTTCTCTCCTTCCTTTTGTCCCTGATTAAATTGGAAAAATTAGATTTTGTCACATCAGATTTGGTTGAGCGAGAGAGAGAGAGAGAGAGAGAGAGAGAGAGAGAGAGAGAGAGAGAGAGAGAGAGTACAGGATCTTTTCGGTCCATCGCTCTAAAGAGAAAGGACGTGAGTAATCAAACTCGATTTTTGACTCCGATGTTGTGCTGAAGTTGAGTACCCAACAGTTAAACGGATTTGTTTCTTCTTTCCGCTAAACCATAAAGCTTCGAACGACGTTTGATGAAAATGATCTTCAGGTTTAGCCTGTAGAGAGTCTGAATTCTAGTTCCCTTTTCTCTTTGGCCGATGCAAGAATATGAATGGACAATGATCTTTTGCAGATGGACAGGACCTCAATCCTAGGAGACACCATAGATTACATGAAAGAGCTCCTAGACAAAATCAACAGGCTTCAAGATGAAGAAGAAATTGAGGTTGGAACGGGCAGTCCCCGCAAATTGATGGGCATCTCCAAAGATCTAAAGCCCAACGAAGTCCTTGTTAGAAATTCACCCAAGGTCTATTTGAACACGCCTCGCCTTTTTCTCAGTTTATTTCGATCTTTGCGCTCATCATGGTCTATGGAATTGAGCAATGAACTGAAACTTTCCTTCTTCTTCTGGTTCTATTGTTTTGCAGTTTGATGTGGAGAGGAAAGAAACCGACACCCGGATCGACATCTGCTGCGCCACGAAGCCCGGGTTATTGCTATCGACTGTAAACACGTTAGAATATCTCGGCCTCGAGCTTCAACAGTGTGTCATCAGCTGCTTCAATGATTTCTCGATGCAAGCTTCTTGTTCAGAGGTACATGTGATTAATAATATATGAATCTGTCTAGTGTTATTCTGCTTCAATCAATCTCCATGTGGCTCTGATTTTTGAAGATCGATAATCTCTCACCTTTTTTTTTGGACAGGTAAACGAGGGAAGACCACCGTCGAGTCCAGAAGATATAAAACAAGCGCTGTTCAAAAATGCTGGATATGGAGGAAGATGTCTTTAAATAGAGAGGTTGCAAAGAAAAAGAAAAGAAAGAAACTGCAAGTGAGGACTTGGTTTTCCTCTCTTTTCTTACTTAGTGTTGGATTGGGTTGGATTAAATTAGAGGATCAATTCTTGTTGAGTTCCATTCTCAGTGGATTAATTATGTGTTAGCTACTCCAACTTGGGGTTAGAAATTGATTCCTTTTATTTTGCAATAAGGTTCAATTTGTTATTGTCCCCAACTTGATGGAAGAAAAAAAAATGCATAAATAAGCTGCGGAGAATAATCTTGTCTGAATTTATATAATGAATGAAGAATGTGTTTGGAATATATTTCGCAGGTTGTGAGGAATTTAGGCAGTAAGTTCCTCTGTTCACACACTAAAACAATTCCTTCTCTCTTGATGTCACAGTCCCAACATCAGTCCCACACACTCCCAATAATTGCAACTTAGGATTGCAGTCAATGGTCGTGTTTTCTTTATCGTCCATAAATGTTCGACCAATATTTGTTTAATGCCCAAAAGATGCATGGCCTCTCTTTCCTGCACCAGAATGGTTGCGACTTGCAATCAACTAGTCATCATTAATCATTTGAGATGGTATTCGGTACATATACGTATGTACATGCCTAATATCTATAAGTGGTACTATCTTTCGATTGATTTGCGTAAGTCTGGATCATTGACTCATTAGGTTTTTGGCTCAAAAGACTCTTGAGTTCTGCGTAGACTTAGAAAATTATAATGGTCGATCGACATAAGTACGGAAAAGTTTATTTAATAAGATCAAAACGATGGGACGCTTGAAAGGGTGAAAATATAATTAAAGAAAGAAAAGGACTGGATTCCAGTTTTCTGGACTTGGTCCAACCTGGCTATCGATTCTTTCTGCGGGCCGATTTCTCTTCCTAAGCTCTCTCCCTTCTTTGAGCTCCACCCATACCCGAATAGTTAACTTGCTTAAAAGCAACTTGATGAGAGATGATGCTAGTGAATCAGGTGCAACTTTAGGTTGAAGCAAGAAGATCATCCTAACGACACGAAATTGCCAGTTCAGACATTGTGTTTATGTGATCCTTTAAGGGGTGAAACATCTCGGGCTTCGCCTTTACCGTAACGGGTCGTAGTTCTCCGAAAAGTTCAGAAGCTATATCTTGCAGCCAAGAAAATTATTTTTGTCCTTGCAGCGACGAAGTCCTACAGATCGGCAACCGGAGATGAAGTTCTGCGAGTGCAAAGCCAAAATCATGTCCTAAGTATATTGACTAAGACGAGTGAGTGATTGGTCAATATCATTTGTTTAACGTGTCTATTAAGCACAGTAACTTAACCTAGTACTTGTTTGAACTTTTTCTTCTGCTAATCAATGTCACATTTTCATCGCGCACAATTTCTGCAGAGGACAAGAATTTCATTCACTTGTCCTGTACGCACGAATTGTGATGGAACAAAGTCACCATTCAAGCGCCAGCAGACGCGAGAAAATGTGGCATTCGCATGTGAAAACCACCCATGATTTGTTTAACGTATAAGGAACTTCTTGTCCTTTGCTAATTCAAAAGTAAACATTAAAAGTATATTGATTACAGTTCATTTAGTCGTTAGAAATATGTACTAAACCTGAACCACAAGCATTAGAAATGGACGCTCAAATCAATCTGGGGAGTTTGCTCGCTTCAAGGAGTCCCCACACCTAACAACAAATTGGTAGAGTTAAACCAATGGGCGTGGTCACTATCGAAACAAGTAACTGATGCGCAGCGTACCTTATGGATGTCATGAGTCTTTTCATGCAGTTGATGTGCTGTAAACAAAAGATTGCAATAGAAACACACTATATAAACATGGGGATCAAGTCAAGAATGTCTGCAGCAATTAAAATGAGGAAAAAGATCAACAAAAGCACCAATTGACCACATTTAATCGGAACCCGAGCAACCTATATGTTAAACTGATCAAGGTTCTTTCTCATGCACTGCCCTGTTTTCAACCTTGATTTTTTTATGGAGTTGCTAGATCTATCCAACTTGAGCTAGGAAGTCTGGAGAGTGCATTCTTATGGCCCGAGGACGACCTTTTCAGGGCATTTCTGAAGAGATTCCAATATAATTTCCGTAACCTATAACTCATTAAAGTTACAGTAGTGAACCTCTTTAGTATATCAGTTCGCGTTGATTACCATGATAAATCAATGTTTGTGCTGGTAAGGTGCATTGCAGAGCGATTATGCTTTCGTCACCAAATTACGAGATGGCAAACTAATTACTTCAACGGGCTGCAACAAATTAGGCCAATTTCTAGGAAACCGATCCTCATCATTAAATATCCTAAACGCATGCCAGTTTATGGACAACATCTTCATCTCTTGAGTTGCAATCTCAGGGGCACGGTTTTTTACCATGGGGATGTTCTTTAGGAACTGTCAACGGAAGACTCGATGAACTAAAGCCGCCAGATGAGTACTCAGCATGACTACATCGAAATAATCAAGAGACGGTTGACGAAAATGTACTATAAGCATCGAGCAGCAGACTTTTCAAATTTTCCAGGGCTCGAACGACAGGAGAACCTGCCCGTCAAATGCTTTACCCTTCATGCTCCTCAGGCCAATCAAACTCCTCGAACCAACCTTGGATCTGTCTACTGATGCATGTTGCTTCAGCCATACTTTGGAATGTAAGGTGACCAGAGTTATTTCAAAGCTACCATCAGAAGATGACTCCTGCAGAATTTGGTCTTCAGTGTCTTGAATTGGAGGTCAAGAACAACACTCGGAATTTGAACAACCTGGCCGGATCCACCAGGTCCAGACTCTGTCCTCCCTTTTGCGATGACAGCAACTCTTGCTTGCAAATAAGCGTATGAATTATGGATTTGAGTCATCAAACCAAAGGCCACCGTCGCTAATCTTGAAACTAGAGGTCTAAGGACGTCTCTGATTGTAGTATTTTTTTCTCCTGGCGAACAAGTGAGCTGTAAGAAGTATATATGTGCCAATCAAATAATTACAAATACAGCTACATGTAAATTCTGCGATTTGCATATAAAATGTTTTTTTTTTTTTTTTGTGACCCAGATCCTGGGCCCAACTTTCACTTACACTAATCGCCAACCCACAGCCCATACAGTGCGCGGTGCACCCCGGACCAAGTATCAATACCTCGGGGGAAATTTGCATATAAATTTTTTTTTTTTTTTGATATCCAAGATCCGTGTCTGGCACAACCTTGCGAGTGCTCACAGCCTCGAGGGCCCGATAGGCCCAACGGCGACCACCGACTAGGACCCAGCTCCCCTGGAACCCACCGCGGGGCCCCCATTTAAGACACTAGCAATGAGAAGATTCGAACTCCGCGGCGATTGGGAAGAGGGAGAACTTACCTCCTACTTCTGGTGGGTATAAAATATTCATTTGTATTTAAGCCAAAAAACTTAAAATTATTTTAAAACATAGAAATATGGTAAGTAAATTAGCATATAGTAATTTTTTTAAAAATTTCAAAATAATATATTAAGATTTTGAGGAGAAGTCGATTTAGTAACTTTTTACTTAAAATGAGCCATATAACAAACGGTAATTAGCAACTTTAGGAGTGATTTGGCCTGTGGACATGTCTAGGAAATTGGATAGGATAAGACCGAGATGGTCCAGTAGGAAATGAATGCCAATTCGCATTTACATAAGTACTTGTTGGAATTTTGTTTGTTAAAACAAAATAAGTGCCTTTTACTTTGTCCCACATAGAAAATGTGGGAGCAGGAGGATTAGTTTATTAATGAGGAATTTCCTTTTGTAGTTAAAGGAGTGATTAGGTGGGGCTAGACCCACCATACCCGCGTGCGGGTGCGCGGATAATTGCGCGATTATTTGGCGTGCGCTGCGCGCCCGCGGTTTAATTAAGCATTAATCCCTTGCTTTTTATTTATTTATTTTTATTTTATTTTATTTTATATTTTAGTTCAAAGGTTGCCTTTTAACTTGAGAATTTCGGAAATGAAATATAAATGAAAATTCGAAATTCTATTTAAAATAATAATTATTCCGAATTTTATTTGTGTCTTTTCAAGACAACCTTTGGAAAATTACTTATTCGGTTTTAATTTTTCCGAAGGATTGCAATCGTTCGTTTTCGACTTCTTCCGAAGAGTCGCATTTGTTTATCCGAACAATTTTCTAAACGTGTTTGTTCGCAATTTTCACGAAGAGTTGCAAGACCGTTTCATATAAATACTTGTCATTTTCGGAAAGAAGAGGGTGGTCATTTTTCGAGTCTCCTTTCTGAAAAACTGCAGCCAATTTTCGATTGTTTCTTAGAGAGACCCGGAGAAATACTAGAATTGCTATTTAGTATTCTCATCCGAGACTTTGTTGTATCCGGAGGATTTTTGCCGGTGACCATTAGCAACGTTGTGAGGCAAATAAATCCTTAAAGAAAGTGATATCACGCCTCAAAGTCCGAGTTGTTTTTACTCGATCCGATTTCATTGTTCAACCCATTTCGGAGACATATCATACCAACAGTACTAACCTGCCAGGCCATTTCCTCAATATGTTAATGTTTTCCCCTAAGAAGCCCCCGAAAGGAGACTGACCAATGCAGGTCAAACTCGAGACTACGGATATAAAAGACACGTAATTCTCGTATTATTGATCAGAAAATTTACAGTGTAGAAAGGAACACAAACTAAGTTTATGGGCGATCGGAGCTTGAAGCTGACAGCACAAGATCAAAAGTGAATTCACGACAGTGAGCCTTTTTATAATCCTAAGACTTTCATATTCTAAGACTCGTTCCTCAAGTTCTAGATGTTTTCTACTAATTTTTAATGCGTCCTTATAGTCATGAGCATCTAGGATCTCAATTTCACGCGTGTGAAGACTTTTTTTTTAAAGAAGAAAAATGTTCTGGACATGTTTTCCAGGTTGTGGACATGTTTTTGCATTCTTGGACCCGTTCCCAATGTTTTGGACTTGGCCGGTATCAAATTCTGGGAACGAGTTTGGTATTCATGTCAATCGTTTTGCCACCTACGCCAATAACCTTTTGCCAAGTTCCTAAGCACGATCTCCATCAGTCCTAAATTTTAGATGTAACTTTTGATAAAACAATCATTCCTGAACTTTTCTCAAATTTTTAACCGGTTAAAGGTCATGCCAATTGTTTCTGCCACATGTATGTCGGCCACCTATACCACGTCTATACCAACCTTTTCTACTACGTGCCTTGTGTCACGTGTATGTCAACCGCCTCTTTTACCAATCTTCCTTATCCTCTTCAATAGCAACCATCCATGGAAAAATGTGTTACCAAAAAATAACCTAACTCTTTTAAATCGACATATAGTGGATATAGTTGGTTAAGTGAGTTTGGTTGATTGTAATTGACCTAGTTATCGATAATTGTATGAATAGTTATTGACCAGTCTATTGACGATCATAATATACAGGTTTCCATAATTATGCAATATAGCTATCGATAAGCAATGGAATGCAGTTGATGAGGAAGATTGGTCGATAAGAATGCTTCAATGGATTAAAAAGGATAGACAATAATATGGCATAAATTTCAACGTTTATGAAGAAGAATAGTTGACAGATATGCAGAGTCAACATCGACAAGTAGCTAAAGGGTGTTCAACGAAGTTTGTCGGGAGAACAAGCAAAAACTTGGCCACTAAAAAATTTGGCAAGTGTTGGAGGCAAGGGAAGGACATAAGGACAAAGATATCGGTCAAAGGCAAGGATACTGATGTTGGTTGAGTAACCCAGTGGCCTTGAAGGTTGCAACTGGTTATGGTTGAGATCGGCGTGCAAATAAAGGGGATGGAATTTCAAGAGTGTAGTTACAACTGTATTTGAATAAAAACAGCTAGTGAATGGATTTGATCAATGGTTTATGTATATGTCATCGTGTAATTGTGTTGGAGATCCATCATTAGAAACACATATTCTCAATGTACTTTTATCAATTTTGCCTTTCCAGTTTCCATCAGTTACAATTTTTCATCTTTGTATTTGTTGTTCATTTTCTTTGCAATGCCAATCGAACTCCTATTCGAAATGACCATTGAACCTAATTAAAAATCAACCTTTTGGTAAAAGATGTTTTGCTACTTGGCTCAATACCTATCCCAAGTGAAACATCATGTCAACTTTTCGTACCAACAATGGCTAATGCAAATCTTACACATGCAGTTCTTCTGTTGGCCAAACCCATGCCAATCACAACTCGGTTGGTGTCATTTTCATGACATCTTATAATCATAAAGTCAATAGCTAGCTTAATATGGTTGATCTCTCACAAATGTTGAGAAAAAGCACCGCCTCTCTCTCTCTCTCTCTCTCTGGAGTTCTCCAGATCTCTCTCTCTTTATTTGTCCATATTTCTCTCTCTCTCTAGATAATTCCTTAGCCGCAATTGTTGGCAAATGATCAGCAACTTGTAATAAAATAATAATAGGAGTGTGGAAGGCGGTTCATTGACCGACCTTACACCATATAAATAGGAGCTCTTGCCCCTTGAGTGTGTATGTGTGAAAAGTGGTGTGGAGTGCGTGCGTGAGGTGTGTGCAGGGTAAGTGTAGAGAGATAAAGAGTGAGTGGATGTGTGTGCAGGGGTCTTGAGAGTGTGTTGTAAAGTGTGCTATGTATGCTTGTGAGTGTGCGATGAATTGTGTAGTGTGTCCGAGTATTGTATATGGTGTGAGAAAATATTGTAATAGTGAAAGTCATATTTTGTGAGTTATATTTATACTACGTTTCCGCAAAATTCAACAACAAAGCTTGACTTCTCTCTTAAAATGACCAATAATTTGACCATATTTTATGTGTGAAAAGTTATGGCGTCAATTAAAAGTAAATTAAATTAAATATAAATATGGGTACAATCTACACTTGTAACCCACCACCTAGAATACGAGTCGAAGAAAACCATGGCCTTTGTTTTTAGAAAACAAATGCTTGGACTAATGTAAAGAATAGAGCTTAGGGGAGAGCGAGATTATTTTTGCCAGTGGGATTAAACTATTATGGCTTCTATAAATGGTGCACGGTGAATTTTTTTTTTTTTTTTTTTTTTTGGTGTACTTAGTTGATCCCGTAACTACTATGTCATTTGTCAATATGAATTGATCCATAAGAAAATACCTGGGAATAACTTTGCCATATATTAATGTCGAGTTTATAAATGTAAAGATTGAGTTATTTCCATCACATATGAATGGTAAATGTCGTGTTTTGGATTGGTTATGGGCTGCCTATAATGGACTGAGCCGTGCCGGTCATTAACTTGACAATGTCTCCTCTGACGTTTTTGGCACTAACAACTCGTGCGAATTTGAAAAGCAAATCTAATGTCACTTGATATTTGCACCAATTGCCATGAAACTACTAGCAGCCATACCAATGCTCGAGATTATTCACCATTACTGGACCTTTATTCACAAATGATAAAATTTTGAACTTTATAGAAAATTTTAAACTTTATAAATTGGTTTAGTGGTTAAGGAACGGATTGTTTGTATGTGAATTAGATATCCTGACACAGATTCATTTTTCGACATGAAAGGTGCAAACTGTTTCATATTTGATTCACCCATTTAGGTTTTGACTTGCATCTTACCGAATTGTTCGTGGTATGGAATAATTGAGGAGTGTGATTTACCCAACTACAGAAGAGAAAAGTCTCAAAAACCATTACATGAGGCTTCATGTTTTCTTCTTTTGCTTGGGAGTTGGGAGGGCTGGGCTTAGGACTGAATAGTGCTTATTTTGGAGAGCAAGAGATGGCCCTTTTCTGAGCTAGTAAGAAGTTTGTTCAAGCCTTTGTGTATTTTTCGAGCTACACTAGAGTAGTCACAAGAAGTCATGTCCGCCGTACATATATTTCAAAATTTTGATCTGATGGCATATTTCTCAACTGAACACACGCAATTAAATCATTTAATGAAGGCCGCTCCTCGCTTTCTCCTTCTGTTGCTCAACTCCGATTGTACGTATGCGGAATCAAGTTTCCACGAGTTACTAGCCTTAGAAAGGATAACCCCCTTATTGATTTTTTTTTCTCTAGAGACTAAGCTTGTGGACGACAAAAGAAACAGCAGTTTGGTTTGGCGGGTTTTCTAGTATGTAGAGTTTACCTCATTTGGGCCTATTCGTTGCACATTACATTGTCCAATCTAGTTCACTTCCTAGGAAAGGTGGCATTTATGGGCCTTGACCTTGACCGGCATTTCCTTCTTGGGTGCCTGCTTGAAGGTTTTCTCCTATTGGACAAAATTTCCACCGCTGAAAAGGCAGAACAATGTTAATTTGTCGTTCATCTCGACTCTATGTATCACATGCAAATAAACCAATATGAACAATTCAAATAAATTATAAAAAGACGACACTCCTTGTCATTAAGGTTTTCCCTCGAAGGCTTGGGAATAAATTTATTTGACTAAAAGATTTAGAACTCAATTGATTTTCATACAATAGGTTTAGAACTTATTGTACAATTTTTTTTTTTTTTTTACTAAACAAGAAATCCATCAGGTCATTCAAGGCACAAAATTCTCTCACTTGCTTTGATGATAAATGGTTATAATTTATTATATCCGCTGGTCCTATATTGGAAGAGTGTCTCATTTCTGCCATGCAATTTTCCCTTAGCACTGGTAACTTGATTATATTCGATTTCAAGGAAAAAAAGTGCCTTGCTCTATATTGAAAATGGAACTTGTACTTTCACTAAGAAACAAACTACATGTGGTTTCTCAAAAAAGCAACAAAACTAATTTTAATTAATCTGTGCGCCACTGACTTATATTACGTTATTTTATAAAGGTTGGACATCCACCATTTTCACATTACTTCACATTTGAGTATCAATGGCTCATCATCTCATTTTAAATGATCAATTGTGTTGGCACATATTAAATCTTGCCAAAGTTATATTGTAATCCAGTGCAAAGCGTCAAATGTAAACATATTATTTTATGACATATTAAAAAGATTGTACAATTTTTTGTCGTAACCAAGTATAAAATGTTGTAGAATATGGACTTTTAACTTTATGACAGTGTAAAAGTTTACTATGTCTAATCATATTAAAGTTGAATTAAGGGTTTAATAAACGAGTGCGTATTCTTCGTGGGCAACTTTTTTTTTTTTTTTTTTTTTTGGTCTGAATGGGCAACTTGTTGATTTGTTGAAGTTTTGGTTCTTTTTATCTTTTATCAGATGCAATGTGATTTAGAAAAGGACTTTCGTATCAGATGTGTTTGCTTACCAAGAAAGGCCCACTACTTATGTAAAAAGGTCCAAGGGTAATTCTGTGCTCTTTTTGATTATATTCCTCGTGTATGTATAAGATCAAATTCATACAAATTTTAAAAAAATTACTAATACTTAACTTTTGAGGAATCTTTCGTTAGTGATTGTGAATGATTGGACACTTACCTCTTTCCATCTAACTCCTTCCATATAGAAGCTCGACTCTACTGATCTAGCTCCTCACACGCCGAAAGAGGCATTCTCCTAAAAGATGCCTTGAAATTGCACAATTAGTTAGGAGCCACCACAGACTCATTTGAGCCATGTAAAAACATCGTTAGACTCATGTTTTTTTTTTTTTTTTTATTGGTCAATGTAAAAAACATCTTAATATAATATTTTACAATGTCAGAATGTTTATTTGTAACCAGGCACAAATGTGATCATTTCATGTCTTTTATGATATTTTACAAAGGCATTCGGCGTTTTTATCATAAGCAAGTGCACAACGTTATGACATGTAATTTTCTTATCATCTATGATGTCATGACATTTATAGTATATGAAAACCAATGAAATTTAGATTGTGTGGGGCTACTTTGATTTTTAACTTATACCAAAAATGTCATAAAGAAAAAAAAAATAAAAGATTATATAGTACGATAAAATCCTGTTCTATTATTTCCGAAACTCTTCCAGTCACCCATTTATCAAAAAAAGTTTCATGTAGCTGATTTTCAACCTATACTAAAAATATCACATAGCAAAAATAAAAGACTAATAATACAATAAAAATCTAGTTCTATAATTTCCAAAACTCTTTGGATTGCCCATTTTTGAAAAAGTTCCACGTTGTCACAATCTCACCATTCTTCATTGAAAATAGCGTACCATCCTACTAGCCAAGTTCTTAGATTACGGTGGAATGATGAACATTTATTTCGTGGGTCCACGTTTTACTCACTCTTAATCCCGTTCTATAATTTCCAAAACAGTTGCAGCCACTCGATTTTTTGAAAAAGTTCCAGTCATAATCTCATCATACTTTATTGAAAATAAGTAGTACCGTCCTCCTAGCAAGGTTCTCAGAATATGGTGGAACGATGAACGTTTATTTTGTGGATCCTTTATTTGCTCGCTTACTCGTCTTATTCACTATTAATCTCATTATATAATTTCCAAAACTCTTATGGTCGCTAAATTCCTTTGAAAAAGTTCCAGGTAGTCACAGTCCCACCATTCTTGGTTGAAAATAGCAGTACCATCCTACTAGCAAAGCTCTTAGATTGCGGAGGAAACGATGAACGTTCAATATACAAATTCAAAATGCAGTGTCAAAGGGAAATCAGGAAAATGAAAATACAAAATTCGAAAACCCAAATAGAGAAAAAAGGAAAAACGGGGGACTGTCTGTTGGACAGCTGACTATCCTAGATAAACCAGGACCTGGGAACGATCCTTTAAAGCCACCAGCTGATCGGCACAAGTTACCAGCAGGCGCCGTCAATCACGCTCTAATCACGCGGCCTTGATTCACCCACCAGGCGATGGTTCCTGTCTCCTTGGCTCTCTAGGACACACAGGCACGAGCCTTCAAGAGAAGAACCCTTCAACTTGTCAGTGAAAGAGCGATGTGGAATTTACTGTCTTCCACTGAATCGGGCCATGGGCCTTGGTTTGTCCGGCACGGGCTCAGTTCTTTGACCCGCTTGTTCTTTTGCAGACGACCTCTTCTTTGTTTTGTGAGGCGAATGAAGAAAAACTTTGATGTGGTAACGAGGGTGTTTGGTCTCTTCTGCAACCTTTCGGGGGCAGAAGATCAACAAGGAGAAATCAAAGTCATATTCCTCGGCCAGTGTGGTTGCGGAGATCAGAGAAGAGACTGAGAGAGGAATTGAAATTAGAGGAAACGATTGATCTTGGAAAAATATCTCGATTTCCCATTTCTCAAAAGTGACTAATGGATTGGGTTGTCGGAGTTGCCCTTCCTCACTATTGGGTCTCCAACCATCTAAGGCCATGTGGGATTTGTCATGCTCGGAAGCTCACTTACTGTATACACTTGTTATTCTTTTTTGAAACGTAAAGAATTTTCACCAACTTCAAAAAAGAAAAAGAAAAAAAAGCCAATGATTCCTGGATATTACAAGAGAATTCCCAAAATCCCCAATGAAACTTGTGATCAATTAGACCAAATTAGCAAGGACTTGCTTGGAATACCTTCAAGTCTAGAAGAGGATTTGGAATTGTGACGTCTCATTTGAGATTAAGTCATCAAGGTCTTAGTATAGTGTTCGAGAGAAGAAAGAGTTGCAGAAGATTTTTAAGATTCGGTGGTGCATTGAAAGATTGTACTCCATTTATTGATCTTGATATGATTTTATATACATATTTTGATCTAAATTCAGATCAAAAAATTTATTTTTGTCCAAACATGCAAAGATATGCTTAAAATATGCTCGCACCAAAGGCGGGCCTTATAACTACTTTAATAATAATACACAAAAAGGTACTATTCATCATATAGGATTATTTATATCTATAAAAAAATTAAAATTTTTTGATTATTTATACACTTCAATAATTTCGTTAGACCTAAATATCTTTGTTAAATAGGACTCTAAAGAGAACAATGCATTGCTTTAGAGTAAAGTCAAGCGTTTTATCCACTGATACACCAAAAAAAAAAAAAAAAACAATAACAACAAAAATTATAATAATAACGATTATGATTATGATTATGATTATGATTATTATTATTATTATTATTATTATTATTATTATTATTATTATTATTATTATTATTATTATTATTATTATTATTATTATTATTATTATTATTATTATTATTATTATGTAACAAGTAATAAATGACATGCTATTGCAAATTGAGAGCTGCTTAATATTTGAATTTAAAATATTTTTATTAATTGAATTATTCTTGTCGTTATTACTTTAAGAATTTACACCTCAAACAAAGAATTCTCTGTCGTCTTCAGTAGATCTACTCGATTGCATTATAGACACAAGAAATCTGTCGAAGGGATTAAGTTTGACGGATTTATACAAAACAACGAACCATGTCAATGTGCCAATTTCCTGTATTTGCCCCTACGAATTTCGTAATCAAACTTTTCAATCTAATAGGCATTTTTATATATTTAAGTATTCACTTCATATGTTCTTGCTAGTGCTCTCTTGGCCTCTGATGTATTATTTTCGTATTCGTCACATTCTATTACCATCTCCATCTAATTATCACTCAACTAATAATTTTACATAGGTCATGTTTTTCTACAACGTTAATTGTACAAACTCCCTTCAATCATATATCCGATTAATGGATTACAAGTATAGACACCATCCATGTTAATAAAGAGTTAGAGCCCTATTTTTTCTCCAACTCAACAATGGTGCTCTTTTTTGGAGAAATCGAAAAGAGAGGTAAAAGAATTAGGGTGCAAATACGGACATTTCTGTTTTAGAAAACAATTTCTTTTAAGAAATAGTTCTTTTTTATTTCTACTTTCTAGAACAATTTCCAAATAAAACAATGTATTTAGTAACTTTATAAAATTTCTACTTTTGGAATAGAAAAATATATATAAATGCGTTTGATATGATCTACAAAAATTGCTGCCAACCGCCACCCGCTGGCCGTCAACCGCCACTCGCCACCGCTTGTAGGGACGGCAGGAGGCCAGCAACAATGGGTGAGTGGCGGTTGGCGGTTGCTAGCCGAGGACAGCAATGGCAGGCGGCTCGGACAACAAACCGCAGGGAGTAGCAAGGGAGAAGAAGAAAAAGAAAAGAGAAAATAAAAAAAATGATTTATTTCAAAAATTACCCCGAGAATAAGAAACTATTTTTTTTTTACCTCTTATTTTTTGTTCCAAATCTATTCTTCCGCTACTTTTTCATTCCAATGAATAGAAAAATTAGTTAATGTTATCAAACGAATTACTATTCTTTTTTTTTGTTTTGACAAGTAAAAGAATAAAAGAATAGAGGAACAAAAACATTCTCATACAGCCCCATTGCTTCCAAGGCCATACCATAGAACCTTGATGTCAAGAGGAGACAAAGAAGATAGACCCAGAAAAATATGAACAAAAAGCGCCCTAGACAATCAGAACATGTTGGGCCAAGCATGCATCCCACTCGCAACTCGGGGGATAAGTTGAACCTCCCCATCACATCAAAACATTAGTACAAGAAATTAGATTTCTCTTTAGATTTTTGTATAGAAAATTTATTCTTGGTCCTTAGAACCTTAATCCGTATCTTAGATGACATAAGAGAATCCATCTAGCTGGATAGTTAATATGTGCTTTAAGAAAGCATTTTAAATGGTTTTCCCAATCAAAATTAAAAAAAGGAAAAAGCAAAAGAGGTGACCTAATAATGATGAGCCAAGAGAGAGAAGAAATTTATCTATAGTCAGGATAACGTCGTATACCTAACTTCTTACGAGGACTTCCACTATAACTGCTCATCACATGCCCCACCCTCCATCTAATCCTTGAAAACCTTCTCTTTATAGATGTAAAAAGCAATTCGACCACTAAGATCATTAAATTGCTGACAACGGATGGCATGTTAGTTTTCGACCGAACTGACGGCAAGTCGATGGATATAGATGTGGAAAGAACAATCAGAATGGATTTTCAATTGATTGACATGACAAGCTGGGCTTGTATTGTCCCCTTCTTTTAATATTGCAAGCACCAATTTTGTTATGATTTGGAGAGAGAATGGTTTAGCACCACAAAAATGAGGAAATGAAGAAACATGGTTCAATTAGGTAGGATTTTGGAGCAAACTTTCCATTGAAAAGTATCCGTTAATCAAATTTGAGCACACAATGATAATCTTTTTTAACATTCAAGATGTACGATAACCCGTTAAAATTCATGTGAATTGCGTTAAAAAAAATCCAATATCAAAGATTTGGGTGATGGTAAGGAATTATTAGATTATGATTGACATATAATTCATTAGTTTAAATTTATTCAACCGAATATGATAATGGCCTGGACTTAGAACCCCTCTTCCCCCACCAGGTTTGAGCTTTTTACTGCGCATTCCAATGGAGAGAGTTGTTCAAATCTAATGATCTGGACAAGTGGTCTAGCTATGTGAGATAGAGACCATGGCTGAAGGTGGGCCTCAGGCCGAAACAACATTGGTCTTGAGTTGGCAGTTGATGGTCGTTGATAGGACATATATTTATTGCTCTTGGTATCATGGGATCTAATAATCCAATATGTATTATATATGCACATATGCGCGGGGATAAGGCTAACTGTATAAAGTAAGATTTGAAAAGCTCTAGGGGATCCATGGACCTATACCAACGTGTGAATCAACTCTAAGTTGAGTATGACATAGCTTACATTTCGTGTAAATTACGAAATCATCGGCGCGATAGTCCTAATTTATTCCTTTCGGTGATTATGACCATTGATTTGTTTGAAGGCATAGTTAATAAATCGTTTGTAATTGCAGACTTTGGAGAGTAAGGTCTCTTATACAACTCTTGTTCGAATGTGGCCTCGACAAGTAAACCTTAATCAAGGAATAGTTTAACATGATCCGCCGAGATAATTTCATGGAAAACATAAAATAGTCGCTTCCTCATGAAAGTGACTTAGGTGATAGTTCTAGACATATCTGCTCTTGTTGCTGATGATGACGGCAACTCTATTATTAAAGGCAAGGCATAATGCAAGATTAAACATTTGAACAAGACCCTAACCTTTGGCAATTTAGGCGAAGGTCACTCGAGGTTGCAAGACCTAAGTAATAATTGCTTGAGGTTGTGCGACCTGTAGTGGCAATCGCCGAGGCCATAGGATCCTTGCCAATCCCTTGCCAACCTCTTGTCGGCCAAATCTAGCCTTATGGGCCCTCCTCAACCGCCTTCGTGCAAAGGAGATGTAAGTAACAACAAGGGGCAAAACCAAAAAACTAAAAAATTTGTGAGGATAATTTTGAAAAAAATTATTTAACTCTAGTTTCAGCAATTTACAATTACTACTTTGGAAAGCTAGTTCCTATTTACTTCGAACTTTCAGCATTTCTAAGACTAGTATTTAATCTAAAGTTACTTCAAAATGCTTTCCAAATATTCGTACATTTTTCTATTGAGGCTTTGAGATGGAAAGTCTCATAAAAAAGCTAAACCAAATACACCACAAACATTTGAACAAAACCCTAAACTTTGGCGGTTCATTAAGAGAGGATTGGTTTTTAGACCCCAACAAAAAAAAAAAAAAAAAAAAAAAAACAAGAAAGATAAAGAAAAATAAAAAAGAATTTTAAAGGGGTAAAATTGAGGGTGACGTGAGCATCCACTGTTGGGATAAGACCACTACCGGGGCCGGGGTCAGATCCGCTGTCTGCTGGTGGTTTCGGGTCCGGACCCCCATGTGATTCTTCTGGCGCAAGGAGTGGGGGCCCCACTCCGATGGGCCTCTAGTCATCATCCGTACGTTGATCCCTTGCTTTTCCGCCTGTCGCACGATTGGCCCCCCCCATCTTGGCCTTTTCTGGCGGCCACCCTGTTTTTTTTATTCTTTTTCTTTAATTGCTAAACATGGATTTTCCTCTTCTGTTTTTTCTTTTTTTTTTTTGAAAAACACATAATTATAATCTTGAATAGAAAATAGATATTTGTTAGTGTGATAATTATAATTGCCAAAAACGCTAATCAGCGACATTGCCTTGACTCTACTTTTCCACTATCTGTCCACAGAATCAAATGCTTTATTTTTCTCTTTACCTTCTTTCTAAATTAATCGGTGGAAAGTTAACATGATAAACAAATGAAGACGGATAGACTCGAATAAATTCATAAGTTTGTTAAAAAAGAGAGAATAAATTCATAAGCATGCGCAACCGAAGCACACAGAAAGAAAGCCCTTGATTTTTTTTTTCTTTTTTGTATTTTGATAAGGGACAAACTTTATAAGATGAAAGTACAACTGTTATGTGTACGCCTAACACCTTAACTACTCAATAAAGTAAAAAATAAAAAATAAAATTGACAGGATACTAACAAAACACTAAATAAATCCAAAATAAAAAAAAAAATCCTACAGTTAACTTTCAAACAATCATAATAGAAATCAAATTTAAAAACTTAAACAGTGTAATCAATATATTCAAATATTCTATACTAAAAAAAAAGTACACCAAACTTAGTGAAAGATGAAGACATTATTACAGTCTGAATCATAAATTCTACCAAATAAAAGAAGTACATTCAAACTTGAGTTGCACCATGTTAAAAAGGTTTGAGATTATTACTCTTTCGCTTCCCATGGGCTGCTCTCAGTGTCTAGCTTTACAAAGTTACGTGAGTTAGTGTTACACTCATAACTTTATCGTTTGCCTTTTCTGTCTTTACATCTAAGGTAAAAAGTCCACTTTGATCATGAACTTGCCTACTTTTCTTGAGTAAAGTCGTTGAACTATTAATTCCTCTAATCAAATTTCCTGAACTTTGCGTAATTTTTCTCGTCAAGTTTCTTCTTTCTCAAGTTCAATTACTTGAAACTGATGTATCACTTTTGACATGCAATTTTTCTTGCCGCCGTCGAATATTATAGGCTAATAATGCATGAAACGTAAAATCTTAACTATGCAAACCCCAACCATATTTTGAGTATTGAAGTTTCGAGTATGAAGTTTAAAAATGAGTTTTTTCGCGTCAAAACTCTCATCAGCTCCGATGGACAAATCAACTCTAATTGGATTTTGAAGTTAAATTCACTTGATTAGAAAATATATGAATATTTAACCCAACCCACTTGTTAATTGGGTCAAACTATTTTCAATCTAACCCAACCCACTTGTTTGACAGGTGTAAAGCTTATAGACTATATCTCAACCACACAAGTTTAGCCTCAACCTTAAACTCAACAACGTGACATAACACAAAACAAGCAAAGTTAAGCTTTGAATAATCTGTGCCCTGAGAACTAATGGCTTAAATGAAACATTCAAGACTTTTTTCCCTAAAATTGTCCAAAAATGCTCAAAACATATTATACGGCAACCAATTCAGTTTTAAACCTTTCAATTGTGCTAATTTAATCTTAATCATTTTGACAACTTATCAATATAGTCTTAGACCTTTCAATTATATCAATCGAGTCATAAACCTTTTGATGGTTTGGCAATTTAGTCCTAAACTTTCTAACGATTTGTCAATTTAGTCTTTCTAGTTAATTTTTGTTGGAAACTACTAAAGTGGATAATTTTTGTATTTTTATATTTTATGATTTTTTTCTAGTTTACATTCTCTTTTATTTTTTTTTCTCTTTTTCTTCGTTGGCCTCAAGTAAGGGTCGCCATCATTAGCCTCACTCAAAGGTTGGCTAGGGCAATCCTTGCTTGAGGTCATTTTCCACTAATGAGACATGGTAATAGTTGGCAGAGGGAAAAAGTGGAAAGCAAAAGAGAAAAAGGAAAGGAAAGGAAAGGAAAAAAAGAAAAACATTTCAGAAAATCTAAAAAATTCTAAATGTTGCCAAGGTTAGCACCGGTCGTACCGTGTAGGATGCTCGACATTGACAAGATTATTACGTTAGCGATTTTCCATCAAAATTGGTTGGAATTATTAAATTGGCAAATCATTAAAATGTTTAGGACAAAATTGGCAAGTTATCAAAATATTTATGATTGAATTAGCACAATTGAAAGATTTAGAGTTTTATCATCAAGTTGTAAAAGATTTATGATTAAATTGACACATTGAAGGTTTGTGGTTAAATTGATTGTCACATAACAAGTTTAAGGCTTTTTGGACAATTTTTCCCTCTTGCACATCCTTGCATCGAATTTCTTTCTTTCATTATATAAGGATATTCATGGGCTACACACTGAGTTTAAGCATATTAGTAAACAATATATAAAAGAAATTACTGAAAATCCTTTTTAGGATTTTGTTAGTATAATAGTTTTGGGCTACTATGAAAGCAATGGTATATTGTAAACCACAAATTTTTGAAAGAATTAACCTCATAATAATTTTTAATTATTTTTTATTTATTTTTTGTGACCTAAAATGGGCTTGTATAAGCATTTCTCTTCTCCTAAATAATGAAGATCAAATTTTGGCAAGCAATTAAAAAAGAATTTAGAGAAATTGTTCTCTCTCTTATATATATATCTTCCATGAGATATTTAAGTTCTCCTTAATGTCTATCGGGCTGGAATTGCTCCCGGGAAAAAAAAGGATTGTGGAGAGAAAAATCCCAGAAAGTGCTCAGTTGCTCAAAGATGTTCAAGCTGTTGAAGGGAGGGGGAGAGAGAGAGAGAGAGAGAGAGAGAGAGAGCTTTGGGGAATGCCACTATCATCAGGGGGAGAGTACATGGCCCCAGTACCTCGGGAGCGTGATGGGGTTTGGTGGAATGAATAATAAAGCATCTTTAGGGAACAGTGTAATTAGGATATGGTCTCCCTTGTAGATGCTGCTGTTGCTGATGGACGGGATACTGAGAAAGTGGTCTTGTTTACAAGTAAGCCTTCAATTCTAGGGGCGCCTTGATGTGGGATTCGAGCCTCTTGGCCGTTTCATTGACTCTTTTTCTTATTTTAATTAAGTTATTCGACTGACGGCGTAAAGAACATGTTGCACGATCGATTTTGCGCACCATTTGTTTTGACAAAAGTGAATTACTACCATTCTCTAATTAATGATGGATGAAACAACGTGCGGAAGATTTTCTTTGCATCAAACGATAATCCTTATGTGTATTATATGCGATTCATTTATTTTCTTATTTTGAGTTATTCTCCTAGTACAGATGTTGTTAGGCCGTCTCTAAACGTAGGACTAGAAAAAGTGTTTTATGAGTTTTAAAATGAATAAGCATCTACTTATCCAGTTTGCCTGTTTGGCGTTTTTCTCACCCGCCTGAATTTGCCTATTTGGACCTCATCTATCACATAACTTTGACATAACGAACGAAATTAAATTGGTATGCACAACATTCACAAATTCACTTTATTATTTTCAAGGTCCAACATTTACAATTTGCCATCCCTTACTGTTCAATGGTCAAAAACTAAGAAAAAATCAGCACAACACAATCTTCTGCTGGCCACATGTCACCGGCAATAAGTTAGGGCACGGTTACATCCTTTCAAACTATGCACAATTCAATTGACCAACAGCGAAAATCTTCGGGATCGATATTTTTATCGTCCCCATAAGATTTTTCATTCAATCAGTATGGTTCTCCATGAAGAAATACATAGAACCATGAATAGGAGGACCGATCTGTGAATAGAAAAAAGCAACCTCCGAGAACCGTGCAATTCATGTACTTTGCAACTTGCCGAAACACGTTTTCTTTTGTTCTTGCCTGACAAAAGAAGGGAGGAGGTATCGCAGCGCAAAAGCCTTGGCGGCTGAGATGTGATCTCTGTTGCTGTTCTCTGTTGCGCTAACCGGACATGGCAGACCACATGATTGATCCGGGAGGCTCATGAATATAATAACCTTTCTTTCTTCTTTCCCTATGCACACCGATGGCCGCGAACGGCTCTCGTCCAAGAGACATTTACCCGCGATTTGCTCCCGAGGATTTCGTTTTTGATTCGTTCAGTATCGACCACTGTTCTCTGTCACGGTAGATCGCTCTTCCTTGACTTTTCGGGCCTTGCTTCCAACAACAAAAGGGTAAAGGAGAGAGAGAAAGATGACCTAATTTTTGACAGGGACATGAATGGTGTCCCACCATTTTGTTGTTTTGCAGTGTACAGCAATACCACCTCGTATACCTTCGTAGAAGTTGCGAATCCACCCAACCCAAAAAAAAAAAAAAAAAACGAAGAAAAAATGGTAAGGTGCTTAGGAACTTACTCTGGAAGCTGCACAGGACAATCCAAGTACCTTCACCTGTGAAGAAAGGATCAAAATCAAGATTGCAAGAGAATTTAGTATTGAAGCCCATTACCATATTTAGATGAACTCATTTTCATTTAAGAATTTAAGTTAATGAGTCTCCAAGTAGCCAAGTAGCCGGACTTTTGTGCTCGTGTCCATGAATTATACACACACACACATATATGTTCTCAAGGTTTTAACTTTTGATTTCTGCTAAAAAAAGAATTAATTTAGATCGCCGTTATAAAGACAGTAAAAAGAAGAAGAATCTCTCTTGTTGGGATAGAGGTTGAAATAAAATCAAATGTCATGTAAGTTTGAGATGACATCTAATTATCAAAATCCATGTTCATCACTTCCTTTTTATCTAACCCCTCAATTCCCTCCTCCTCCTCCTTTTTTCCCCCTGAATTGAGTTTCATTGTGTGAAGTTCTTTTTCCCTTTTTCGAACATTTTTTTTCTGGTGCGATGACTAGAGTTAAGAGTCGATAAATTTAATAATTAGTGATTATTCGATCTTGTGTAGAATAAAAAAAAATCAATGTCGGAAAGCTCTCTTTTCAAATTACCTCCTTTTTTGATTTTTTTTGCCTCTCATTAAATCTTTTCTCTCGCTCTCTCTTGCCTGAAAAGCTACCGATATAAAAGAGTAATCGTCAGCCTTGTGGGATGATGATATGATAAGCACAAACAAAAATCACGACCACCTTTCATTAAACAATGAATTGCGTATTCGGCTACATTAAAATAAATTTTCCGGTATTTACATACATCGTTAAAGGAAGGGAATATATTTCATCCTGCTATGCTAATACAGAGGAACTGGTAGCCGGGGCGGCTTCACCGGCTTCTGCACTTTGACGACGACGGTTTTCTCTTCTCGCGGAGGCTGGCGGGGACTCGGCAGTGCTATGAACTTCGGTACCCCGTCGCCCGGCATCAAAACCGGCAAGGTCTGGCCGTGATCTCGCTTCACATCCTGAAACGAAAGTTGCAAAAAAGTGAACCTTCCGATGCATTGAGCTCAAGCCATCAACTTCAGGACCAAATACAGTACAGGTTTAATCCGTCATAGGAATAGTATGTTAGATCCAGATAGCTAGAAAAACGTACCTTGGAAGGGGGCGCGGATTTCCAGGGCGGGTTTTCGGGGTCGGCCTCGGGATCAGCGCCGTCAGAGGAAGACTGGCGGAGGGAGCGGAGCCTCTCCCAGTGGTAGCAGCAGGAGAATATGCCGCTCAGGCTGAAGATGACGATCAGGAGGAGGGCTGTGCCTAGGGGGAACCCGAGGGACGGCCGGTCCGCGGCCGTGTGCGGCGGGGAAAGATCCGGGCTCTCCATCGTCACCTAAACTTGTCGGTCTCGGTCTCGATCTTGATCTCGACCACGGTCCTTCTCTCATGTGGTGCACGAGGGAGGGGAAAGATGGGAGGAATTGAAGGTGGGGAAGCTCAGGAGAGGAAGAGAGCGAAATAGAATGCGAAATTGAGAGCCAGGGTCGGGGGTTTATAAAAAGAATGGGAAAAGATTTTTAGCCCAAAAAAGAAAAAAGAAATTGCCACGAAAATGATTAAAAAAATGAGTGTGAACAAAAGGGGAGGACGTGTAAAGAAGGGTACATTGAGTGTCCGGGGCATTGTACGGAAGATGGTAGGGTCCATGGCTTGTCGAGTTTTGGTGACTTGAGCATGACCTGAAGTGTAGGGGAGAAGCTGAAGTGTAGGGGAGAAGAGTTCGGCCGTTGATGGGGGAAAGAATTTGAAAGGGAAGATGATGACTAGGGAAAAAAAAAAAGAAAAAAATTGAAGAACAAGAAAATGAAATTATAGAGATGGGGCCTTTCTAAGGAATCGCGACAATGGGTCTCTTTTCTTTCGTCAAATCAGATGATAAAAACTAGTGATTTTTGTCTATTGATTGCAAAGTGATAAACATCATGTCTATTTCAGCAATTTTGTATAAGGGTTATGAAAAAAATGTGAAGGAATTACTGTTTTTTACTATTTAAGAATTCACCTCTCGATGGATCATTAAAAAGCCTGGGGAAGTTTAGAAGGAAGGAAGAAAATGGCCATAGTGTGAAACCGGAAAAGCGCCAACATAAATGGGCTTTGGCTGGAGGCAGAAAAAAGCTAGGGTTTTATCTCGCTAATGCCTTTTAGCTGGAGGCTGGGGCACGGAAGCTGTTCTTCCCGACTACTTTTTTATTATATGTTATTTTATTTTATGCTCCCTCTACAAATTGCAACTTTACAATGCCACTTTTGTAGAAGAGTCTAAAAGGAGAACAGGGGAACAAAATAGAAGATGAGAATGATGCAACTGTCTATGTAAGTCGTGTTCATGGCGTGCAAGAGGGACATAAAAGCGACTGCTGGTATCATGAAAAGTGATGCAGGTGGGAAGGACAGGTGCATAAGGACCTTATATCCTTTTCGAAATGTTCCACTTGATTCATGTCTGCTCGCTCCGATTGGGAGAAGTTTGCCAATTTGATGAGTCCATTACCATAGTGTCTTGGCGTATCCAAAAAAATAAAAATAAAAATCAAAGAAGCATTTCAACACAAGATAGCAAAGGCCTATGACAAAATTTGATTTTGCTGTTATTTTCAGTATAATTTAAACTTGGGACCTTTTGAAAGGCAAATGACTTCTTACCATTAGATCAGGCAGCTACTTTTAGCATTTGCATGGATTAGATGGCGCACCAGCTTTTTATCTGCAAGGGTGAATCTGGTGGATTCTATCATATCACAATCAGCAGCCATTTGATTCCTTCAACCTAGTGGAGATAATCAAAATCCACAATTAGTGGAACTCACTTGATCCAACGGTGCACATAGATCCTGATTCACTTGGATTTTGTTCGTGCGAACCATATAGCGACACTCCATCCATGGTGATAATCTACTTAAATAATGGTTTCCCATCATATCACACCCACTTTGTGCCACTTTTACACAGGTAATTTGGGTCTAATGAAGAACCTAGAAAAGGAGGAGAGAAGAAGGCAAAAGTTATCTCATGTCTTTTACTTAATCTTATATAAAGAGATGATAACAAGGGCTCGGTAGATGTCGTTAATTTGGGAAAGATACCTATTCGCCATTCTTAGCACGAAATATTCTTAGTTGCTTTCGTTGCATGTTTACTTGAGGTGAGTTTCGCATGAGATTCGTTTTATTTAATAATGTATGTGAGTTGGAGTTATATATTCTCACATGAGCTTTGAACATGGATTCTTGAATAAAAATAACTCGATGGGAATTTCAACCTCAAAATTTTACCTATAAATCACATAATTTACCCATGGTAAATTGTAGTCTTACAATACTAAATGAGGGGGCAAAATTCTAATCCAAAAATAAGCTAGGTCATTATTTTAAAATGCCTAACACATTCCAAACTTCAATTTGAACCTTTCTGATATTGGGCAAGTTGAATCACTTTTATCTTAAAATGAAACAAAATCTTTCATATATTCCTTAAGAATTTGGTTCTACATTTTTCTTTACGCACTCGTAGCGCGTGCTTTTTTGCTAGTATGAAATGATAAAAAGTAAAATAAATGAACTTAAAACTCTAATATGAATTGCAAATTTGTAGAAGAAAATTTATTATATATTCTGAGAAATTGAGAAGATCCAAAAGCAACGCCGAATTTAAAACGACCGGACTCATAGTTTTAATTAGTTTTCACTTGCCTACAAGCTAAGGGTAACCTAGGACTCAGCAAGATCAACAATAAAAAAAAAATTAAAATAATATATTGTACCAAGAGTACCGTAAACAAAAATTAGTCATAAAAGGGCAGCAAAACGGAGTCGCCGGCAACTATATTCGTAGAAGTCTTGACTTTGGGCAGCTATGCTAAAGTGAAAAAGAAAAAAAAAAAAACAGAAATATATCCAATGACTAATTATTGAAAAAAAAAAAATAATATGAAGGTTTCCTAGCCAGGCACTGCTTCCCTTTTTTTCTGGACCCAACTAAAAAGTATATTCCTTTTATTTAATGAATAAATTGGCAGCTACTTTTTTATTAGAGAAAAGTTAAGACATAAAGTCGAAAACTGCTGACGTGATTATTCGCAAATGTGAAGAATATACTAAACTTGGAAAAATTACCAATAATATCATAAGTTGGTTGTATAGATATCTATTTAGTCCTTAACACTTTCTTTTGGCCACTTTAGTTGTATACCTTTTAATAATTTACAAATATAATCATTCCGACCAATTTTGATTAGAAACCGTTGATATGATGAGCAATCGCAAAGGCCCTTGTCAATGGCTAGGAAGGGCTTTTAGGCCATTTGGGGGGTTCTCATCCTCAAAAGAGGTCTTGACAGGAGAGATGGGCCATAGCGGTTATAAAGCAGGTTAGAGGGCTTTTCCCAAGCAATATGAGACAGCTAAGATCTTCTTAGTATACACCCAGATCCACCTTAACCTGGCTCTGATGCCAATCTAGGGGGTGTCATCCTCAAAAGACGTCTTGAGAGGAGAGGTGGGCTGCAGCGGTTATAAAGCAGGTCAAAGGGCTGGACACCTAAGATCCCCTTAGCATACACCGGGCATTGCTGCCCACAAAGAAAAAAGAGAGATAAAAATATTATAAAAATCATTTTTTTTTAAATTACAAAAATTATCCAAATTTATATTAGCAGTGTTATATAAAATGGACTTGTTCACGTCAATGATAACCAACTAAAATTGGTTGAAAGGACTATCTTGACAAATCGTTAGAAAGTTTATGACTAAATTAGCTATATTAAAAGTTTAAAATTAAATTGATTTTTATACATAATCTTTTTTTTTTTTTTTTTTTTTTTTTTTGGTAATTATCCCGTCTAAAAGTCAAATTGTGCTGAAAGTTGCGGCGAATCTCATTATTTGTATCACCGAGCATTCCACATAAAGCGAAAGCAAGCTAGGAAGCAGAGCCGGTTATTGTAGGGACATTATTCCTCGCTTTCTCCCACCAAAGAAAGATAGCAGCTTAAAATCGGTGAATCCGACCTTAAAATTGACACTTGATTGCATACATAACTGAAAAAATGATATTTGACACAACGTTAAAATTGATAGAACTTGTTTTATATAACAAACATCATTTAATTATGGCAGTTTGTGTTTGTGTATATATATAATGAAAAACACTCCTTTATATCACTTTCTAGATTTCCTAAATTAGTTTTTCTTTTCTTTCTCTCTCACATCTACCCCCTTCACAAATCACTCCCTACTATCTGTCTCTTTTCACTATTATATTTTTAAAATTGTCCCCCTCCTATTTCGTAAATCAAATCATATCCTTTTTCTTATGCATAATTATCTATTTGTGCATGAGTGAGTAGTGCGTGATTTGACCCTTATATAATTCTATGGAAGGAATAGGTTTGATCATAAGCCATTGTTTACGTACTCCCTACATTGCCACCGATATCAATCATTCTTTGGAAACTCTTCATCAACTAATGTCAGCTTGATTAGATTAACTAATCATTTGATAGCATCTTAGTTGCTTGTTTAAATGTTTAGACAATTCAATTTTTGGCCTTTCAGATTCTTAAAGGGCAACAAAAGTAAATAATCCCAAAAAAGGGGTAGAGCTACAAAAAAAAAAAAAAAAAAAAAAAACTCATTCTATAAATAATGCGATTAAACAATTCAATGTTTGGCCTTTCAGATTCTTAAAGGGCAACAAAAGTAAATAATCCCAAAAAAGGGGTAGAACTACAAAAAATAAAAAAAAAATCATTCTATAAATAATGTGATAGGTTGTCTTAATTACAAAATGATAATATTGTGGTGCATTGCCGACGTTAGATTCACAAATAATTTTTATGATTTTTTTAAGTTTAATAGATATTTTAAATTTTGGTGGAAAAAAAAAAGTTTTTTGGCATATGTCATCTCAAACAAACAAGGAAAAATTACCAAATTTCCATTTTCATTTTCTTTGAGAACGAGGGTCCATAAACACATTTAGGAGCATTTTGAAAAACCTTTCAAGCTATTGACATTTATGGCATAGATGGTGAAATTGCTGTATCTAAGCTATGCGCACCTGATGATTATATATTCTTATTAAACTCTTTTTTCCCCCAATTACAACTCCATTTCAATACCCGATACCCCACAAGGAATGAGGGTAGTCGTCACTCCATGAATGGAGACAAAGAAATTAATAAAAAATAAAAAGCTGTCGTCTTGGAAGATAGATGTCGTGTTGAAATCGAATTCAAAATGTAAAAAAAAAAAGAAAAAGAATATTGAGAAAGATTTTGGGGGTCCTCTAATTTTGACTCTCGATCCCAAAGTGAAAACAACGTTTTATTGGACTTTCGATTTTCCGTGAGCTAGTAGGACTCCTTGGGCATGTTTTTCCTCGTCCGCATCATAATTATGTCATGTACTTTCGGTCTTACACAGTACGGATTTTCATAGTCAAAAGGAGAATCGCAGTGATTTTTCTACTCACTAGAGACTTCGTGGAGGAAAATCTTGATGTGTACTAATGTATCGTGTTATCTTGATTTTACTACTTTCTAGCCGGCACGTTCCGACTCCACTCGTGGATGGGAAACTGACTCGGTCAATTTAGAGGATGTAGCTTCATATATAGCTAATATTTGCCTATTATCAAAATATAAAAATATCCGATATAACAATAACTTGTTATAAGGATCAGAGTCTTGAAGTCCACCAAAAAGATATAGGATCTCAAGTGACTAATCAAAACTAAACTCAACAAAAGTGCCAGTACAGTTTTATGTATAAATATCCCAAAACTATACCAAAAATCGACTCTTAGAAAGCCTCTTGCCAATACAACTCTCGTCCTACTCATCAGTAGTTGTAGAACCTGGAAAGATTAAAATGGATGATTATTGCAAGAGCCCTTTAGGGTAAACCATCTAAGAGTTGGCTAATGTATTATTAAGTTTATATTTAGTTCGAGTTCTCTCAAATCTTATCAATTTGCAACTTTTGATTCAAGTTTTTTAACATGGAAAATCAATTTATTCCAAAGTCACCATTAATTAGTTTTTTTGTGGGTCAATTAGAAACTCAAGTAAAGTATGTAAAATATCTTAAAATTAATTCAAAACTTGATTACGCTAAATTACTTAAATGCTATTTCAGTACCTTTTTTTGGATTGATTTGAAACCTGACCACTAACATGTGAGGAATATTCATGTTGGTGCGCAATTGTTAAAGTGACAACCAGTAACAAAGCATGAAATAAATAAAATTGCTAGAAAGAAGTATAAATTCAAACAATTCGATTGAATTGATTTTTCTATATACAAATAAAGCACCGAAATTCTATACCCAGCCTAACCATAATTCTACTAACTAATTAACAATTCTAATTAATTCTCTTTTTTGGGGTTTTCTTTTATTTATGTAAACTAGCTTCATGAAATTTTAATCAAGGTTAAACATGACATGACCTAATTCTAATGAACGTTTTTAAGTTGACTGAGTTTGGATCTAAATGCCAATTGAAATAGCATGATGTTGAATAACATGTTGAATGATTTGCATGATGATTGAGCCTGATTGAATTTAGACTTAAATATTGATAGCATGCTAAATGTCTACGTTGTGATTAAAGTCTCTCGAACTATTATGCTGAATGAATTACCATGACGAATGAATGAAATGGCTCACAGCTTTGAATAAACACGTTGATTGGCATCGTATTATTCCTTTCATCTTAAATCTTAGAACGAGTTAAGATTAAATCATTGAAAGTGCACGCGACCTAGGGAAGGGCAGACTCTAGGCCATGGACAAGTAGGACGGATTTCGGAATTGTATCATTCTTTTCATGTTTTGGGTATGACGGTTCAAAAAGTTAGTTCAAAAGAAAAATCCGGCTTGCGAGGTGGAAACTTGAAAGGCAAGGCACTACACGGTTCTTTATTGGTCTTGCGTAAATGAGGTATCGAAAAAATGAAAATTAAATGGAACTATTTTCACCTCGATGCAAAGGCATGGACATATATCACAGAATAGAAAAAATTCCAAAGTACAGTGCTCAAACAAATTTACCTTTCATACATATACAAGTAGAAGAGCCCTTCTCTTGCATGTGGAAAAAATCAAATAAAGAAAGCAAAAAATTAAAAAATTAAAAAATTAGAATTAATACTACAAAAAATCTAAAATTGTAAGCTTGTAACAAATATACCACAAACTAATTCTTTGACCATAAAAAATCCAAAATTGATACACTTGTGCCCAAAACTATCATATTCCACAAAAAAATCTCAAATTGATACATTCGTCGACTTTACAATTTAATGGTAAAATTAAACGGAAATTAACCGAGAGTAAATTTGTTATAGGCCTGCAAAAATTATTTTGGAGTAAATTTATTATAACTATACTAGTTTTGAGTTTTTAATAGTATTAACTCAAAAAATTTATTTCCAATTAGGAGATTTATTTAAATATCAACGAAATAAGAGATACAAATGAAAGTTTGGTAAGTGGTGGACATATATGAAATAATTATATGAAACGTGAAAGATTCAATTTATTTTATACTACAACTAGATCCAGCCTTTGATTTTTCCTATTCACCTTGAGTTTTTCCTAGTTTTCTTTATTCTATAAAAGATATGCAGAAATTAGAAGTCCATCTGCACGTCTTTTTCCAATCCGTATGCATACCGCGTCCGGTTCCGGCGCCCGTACCAGTCCCCATGCACCTTCCTCGTCGCTATCTCTTGTGACATTTCGATGGAAATGTATCTGTGGTGGACCATCGGTAAGATATTTCCCACCGCGATCGAAAACGATTGGCCAATTTTCCATTTCCATTTCCATTTCCATTTCCTTGGTTCCATTATCTTGTGCGGTGATAAATTCTCCACAGCATTTAGGGCAAGGATATCATATAATATTTGGGTTTTTTCTTTGCTTTCGCTGTTGATTCAAAGATTTGGTTTGATATCAGAAGGCCCCAAGGGAGCTGAGAATTCAAAGGATCATGATTACAGGCCACAAATAAGTTTCCACGTGTCCACGCGAGAGGGGTTGAGATTTTCACGATTAGGTCTCTTCCGACCTAATTCCATAAAAAAATTAGTTAATTTTAGGTTTAATTCTAATTCGGTTCATCCCGAACTTTCACTGTAAAGCAAGCACTAGTTCTTTCACAATTATCAACATGCTGACCAATTATAGATTCATTATAATGTCAATAATCCAAAAGAAAATTGTTGGGAGATTTTCTTTGGTAAAACTGAGATTGGACTTAAAGTTGAAAATATTTAGTGAATTAATCCGGTCTTTTTCCTAACCCCTTTCAATTCCACTCATCAAAGATGTTTCACAAGTACAAGACACATACCCCCGCGATAATCAAAATATTGGGCTGCAAGGTCAAAGGAAATTAAAGTGCGAGATACAAATAAAAGCGCATTAAAGTGCTCAAAACAAAAAAGGCACTTGAGTTGGAATTGGAAGTGGAAATTAGGAACTGTCAATAGAAGATGGACACGAACGCGATGATTACAGTCACTAGACACAATGAGAAAAACAAACTTAACACGCAGGTCAAAGCTAAACCTGAAGGACACTGAAATTCAGTGGGGCATCTTGACATAGTCAAGCTCCTCCTCTTCATAGGGGGTGAGTATAACTAACTGCAGGGATCGACTGGATTGAACTGACAAGTCAGTCCTATCCCAAGGGAAGTCGCTCCGATTTTCGATTCCCTAAAATTGGTTTTCCGATTCTCTCGATGAAATTAATTAGGTTCCCGATTCCAAAGATGAAACCACATAGACTTGATCGATTACTTTTTAAACTTTAATTTATGTCTTTAAGATTATTAAAAGAAAAATTCTAACTCTGAATTATTAATATTTTTCTAAATGTTATTAACATGCAAACATTTAGACAGAAAGCAAGAGAGACATAATTTGATTAGAGTAAGGCTTGGTGGGTTTTATGCATAACTTCTCTCACATTCTTTATGTGCTCATTTGATATGGGACTCTTGACCTAAGAGTCCTACATTGAAGGCTTTTGTATAGAAGGTCGGATATACAAGAGGCAAGAGAGACAAGCCAAAGTCCCACGCTGGGCAGGTATGCAAAGACCCTAAAGAGAAGTGGATAAAAACCAAGTCATGCTTCAATTAAAGTATGCCTGTATATTTTCTCTGAATTTATATATCTATTTGGGTTATGCATATTTGACTTAATTTTCTTTAATTTTGTTAATTAGTCATTTAATAAAGCTCATAAATAGGCTGTCAGATACTCTTTAAAATTAGAGATATACACAAATTCCATATTAATCTCTTTCATCATTATACTTAACTTATTTATAAAAAAAAAAAAAAAACTCTGAAATTTTTTCACCACAAACTGTTCAACTTCTCTCTCTGAACTTTTTCTCTCTTCATCACTCCCATCGTTCATTGCTAGCTCAAGCTCAAGCGCTCTCTCTCTTCGTTCGTCTTTGCTTTCACCAATGCCTGTGCCTAGTGAGTGATTCACTAACTCTGGTTCGTCTCTGTTTATCGGTGGTGTCGTTTACTGTGGTTTTTTTCAATGTTCTTTTCTTCTTTTCGGTTTGGCTTTTATGATAATTAGGAATTGGAGTGATGCAGGCTCATGACTCATGAATCAACTCGATATCCTTAAAATGTATTTGTTGATTGTCGATTGTGATGTGAACCCGTTTGTTCTGACTTGCTTTCCATTGGTTCCTACATTTTTATTTCTGCCTTGGTTTCTTTTCTTTTCTTGGTTTGCAAGTTTCAACCTCGGTTAGTTTCCTGATAAAGTCCAGATTCCTACTTGAATTATGGTGTTTTACCCTTCCTTTTTCTTCTTTCCAATATGTGCAGTTTACGTGATTTGAGTTCCCATCATCGACTTATTATGCCTCAGTCACATTTTTAACTTGAAAGAGCTTTGTCTTTATGACTCCGTGTTGGGTTTTGCTTGGAGGAGTCTATGTCTATATATTCATGGCTTTGCCTTTCTTATTGTGGCCATTTTCTGTTACATTTATGATCTTAATTATAACCATTTGCCTATGGTGAATGAAGATGATATATATAATTAGATGAACATTTTAATGCAGTTGCTAATCTCTTACTAAGAATTGTTAATACTTTATGTCTAGGTGATTTATATCCATGGGAAACATTAGACGCATGATCAAATTTGTGGGCTTGCACACGGTGCAAATAAGATGTGAATTAGAAGAGAAGGTTGAAAAACTACACAACAATGATGAGCTATGTTCTAATTCAGCGATTGAAACTTAGCATTCTAAAGGAGAGACTACAAATGTGAATGCATCTATTAAGACCTGCCTACTCATATGGTGTACAATTTTTCATCGTAGAATATTGAAATGGTCCAAGTATTGATGAAACCTATACAATTTTCTATTAATTTGCTTAGGTGACTGCAGTTTGGCTTAATGAAAGAGATCAAAAAACAGAAAAGTATTGCAGCCCTAGAATACCCAATTACTAGCTATGCCATTTGACATGCATGCACATGTCCCCACAATTGTTGAAGAGCCATTCAATATAGTTCATCAAGTGTCAACAAATGTTATGCAGCCTTGGCAATGATAATATTGCTGTTACAATGTGTTAGGAATTTATATAGTTATCGGGGCAGAAGATGGACATATTGAGAAAAGAGGCTAGCTGGAATAAACAAGTCAAAAATTAAAACCAAAAGTCTAACTTTCTAGTGTGTGTTTCCATATGGTTTTGGTGGATGACAAGTTTTAGAACAATCAGCAAGGAACAACTATAGAAAGGAAGAATGTACTTTTTCAATTTGATATCTTTGGACATCTTTTCGTGTTTCACAGTTAAGTGTGAAATGTTGAATGTCTTCTTGATATGGTTCATCTAGTTATGCTGACTAAGTTCTGGCCCTTGACAGGAAGTAGAGTTAGGAATTAGAGGGGCAAATGGGTGTATTTATGAATTCAGCTTAAAATTGCTTGCCAATAGATAGTAACATCATTAGTTTATAAGTTTTTTATGTTTTTAAACTGCAGGGAAGTATTAATGATCTCATGAAGGCATATTTGAAACTTGGAAAGAGTGATACCCTTTTGAAATACTGTTTCTCTAGTGTTGGGAAAAGAGAAACCTAGTTGTCTTCAAGAACTTAAGGTCAATGAAAGCAAAGGATGAAGAGATTCACAAGTTGAAGAAATCTGGTTGTCTTCCAACCCAGACTTAAGGTCAAAGAATGAGAAAGATGAAAAGATTCACAAGTTAAAGGAAATACTAAAAGCCAAAAAGAGCAATTACAAAAGACAAATGGAGATGTACAAGAATTATAGGCTTCAAATAGATGTCTACTATTATACAGAATTTAAGCATGAGGCGGACTTGAAGTGATCTCACAAGATCTGGATGAGGTAGGCATGTCATGAGCCATGAGGTGTGACTAATTTCATTGAATGTTAAAATAGTGAAGGTGTTTTATTCACTAAATACCGAGTGACCTAGATATTGGATGCTAAGGTGGTTTTAAATGGAATATGGGTGGATAGACTTGAAACATGAGTTTGGTATGAGGACCGCTTTGATGGAGCTTGAAAGTGGAATACAAATGTAGCATGAAGTAACCATGTTTCTTCCCTTTTGCTGTGACTAAATCATGTTTTGGGTTTACTTCTCTTACATTATGCCCTGTCCTTGTTCTTCACTTTGAAGTATACAAATGATTGCCCTTACCAGTCACTGCCGGGTGTTGCTCTTTCTTTCCTTGTTTTCAAATAGTCATTGTAGAGCTCTCTTGTCCTTCTTTGTATAGACCATGGAGTGTTATAGCATCTTTTAGATTGAAGATAAGTAGAAATGTTGCCTTGTTTTGGCACTTGAGAGTGGTTGAGGAACACAATTGATTGGAGATGGTTTTTGTCGATGAATGGGTTTACTAGATTACCTAATACCATATACTGATTACCTTAAACTACTATATCCTTGGCTCACAATGCATTTCTTCTTGTTTTGATTTTAAAGTTAGACTTCTATTTTCATAATAGAACTTTTCAAGTTTACTGGCTTACAACAATGATGGTGATTTTTGAACTCTGCCTTTGGGTTTATAGCCATTCATTATCGGTTCTAGTGTTTATACGATGCTTTGGCCACTCAGCCCTGAGTTTGTGTTAATGAATTTCGCAACTATGTGTTTTGCAATGAAGTGAATGGAGCTCCTCTATTCACGTCTTTGCATTTTTTTTTTCAAGTGATGCAAAATGTGATTGATCACGTCTTGCTCATTCTATCTCAAGAAAAAAAATCTTTTAAAGCAATTATGTAATATCTTGTCATGATTTGATATGCTTTACAAATTTATTAAGAGCCCCGCCTTTGTTCATTATTTTTTTTTAACTTTCTGTGATATAAGCTTCCTCTAAATCCTTCTCCAATTCAAATTATTGAAGGTTTAATTGGGTGATGTTTGTTGACACCTAAATTTCACTATTTTACTTAAGACTTAATAGCATTAAAAATTACGAATTAATCACTAAAAAAATTTAAAAATTAAATTTAAAAAAAAAAAAACGAAAGAGGGTGGGTCGGGTCGGATCCGACCTTGGCCCGGCCTGTGCCCATCCTTCTTCCTGCTGGTGTCCTGCGCACGCAACCTACAGAGAGGTAGAAGACAGGAGCAGAGCATAGGGACAGAGGGAGTAGGAGGATGAGGGAAGTAGCTTCGACACGATCCACGGGTCGGGAGTAGGGTGGTCGACGGGCCGGCATCTAGGCACGCTTGCCGTTGGCCTTGAAAGGCTTTGGAGGACTTGCAGAAAAAAAAAAAAAAAAAGCAAGAGAGAAAGGAGCACGAGGAGGGGACGGAGAGACCGGGAGAGTTCGAAAAGAGAGAGAGAGTGAACCAGAGGGAGGAGGGAAGCTTGAGGGAGCAGCTAGCCATTGCTAGAGGCTGTCGCCACCGACCGCCACCATCTTCCTCGGAAGCCGGGTTGGCATTCCTTCGAACACTTGGTGCGCGCTTTGAAGTTGAGCCGGTCGGAGCTCGTTCCGTCGGTTCGAGCGAGCTCCGGCCTCCATTAGTCCTGGTTAGGTTGTCGCTAGTTGTTGGCCATGTGTTGAGGACCTCGGACCCTCCTTGAGTCTTGGTTGGATTTGGAATCTCGAGAGTCCCAGTGCTCCCACCCCCTCCCCCACCTGTTTGTTGTTTTGCCCAGCTGATAACCAGCCCTGTAGCTCCTTTCTTCAACTCAGTCATTCGGTCGCCGGAGCATTGCCACGGTCTCCTTGGTGCCCATACCATCCCCCTCGCCGGATTGAGGCAACATCGTCGCGCCCGAGCCGGAGAACCACCGGGGGTGCGGTGTCGTCCTCTCTAGTCGCAATTGGAGGTCGCTGACCAAAGGAGGACGAGTTGAGTCGGGTCAGATCGTGGATCCGGGTCGCGGGCCTACGGGGGAGGGGGATTCCTTTTTGCAAACGGGGTTGGGCCATTCGAACGGGCCCAACTCGCAACCGCCCCTTTTCGGGCGGGTTGGACCTACCCTCATCCGGGCCGAGCTCGACCAGGTCATACTTTGGGTCGGGTTAGGCTGGACCCAACCTGGTTCATCATTTTTTTTTTTAAAAAATTAAAATTATTTAAAAAAATAAAAATAATTTTTATTTTAAAAAAAATTATTAAAATTTCGAAAATTTAAAAATGTGAAGTTTGGTTAGGAATTACCATGTCTTGCCTTTTAGCGTAATTAGGCATTTATTTTCTTGCACCTTGATTATATCGCATGTTTAATTCGCATATTTGATTACGTTTGTGGATGTTTAATTGCATGTGCTCAATTTACTTGCCATTAGGATCTTGGTTGCCAATTTTTATTTTAATGATTGCGCACTCGTATGATTACTTCACATATTAGTGGATAGGCATAAAATCAATCCAAACTACTTGACAAAAATCATTTCTTTTAAAATAAACAAGATTAGGTACTGAAAGGACACTAATTGGTCAATTAATGTAATTAAGTCTCGACTTTAGATTCTCTAGCTGCGTAGGAAGTGAGGTATACTTTCATACCTCACTTGGTTTTTAGCTGACCCCAATAGGCTAATGGCGACTCCTTTTGTGCAAAATTCCTAAAAAATATCCCAATGTCACGCGGGGTATGGACTTGGAAGAGCCCATGCCTAATCAAGGGCCATAAGCCCATCCTTTAGTCAATATCCCTAAACCTGCTCCCTCCCCCCGAGGGGTAGGTCGCGACAATATTCAAGTGATCACTAACACGATTTATTGTGCTGGTTTCGCGCCCATTATGGTTAGTCCTCTTTCCTACACTCATTTGATTTGTAGGATGATGACCATCATAACACACAATCGAGATCTCCAAACATCATTCTGCGCTCTCCATCATCCAGTCACCACACTATAAGGGATAAGGTTATTATTATCTCTGAAGGTACAACGATCATTGTAGAGCACTATCTATTTTTGTCATAAATGTCTTAGGTCTGGCAAAAAAGAACGAAACAGCTACTTCTGCTCGTGGTTGAAGAAAGCTCATTAAAGAGCTACTAGAATTTCTTCATCTTCAAGATACGAAGGTAGAAAAGATTTTATGGTGATGATAGGACCTCTTTCATGTGCAGTGAAACCTTAAGTTAGCGATTTGCAGCTGTGTGTCCAAGCTGCAGCTAAAATTGCTCTAAAATGCGAGGAAAGAAAACACAGCGACATAGGGCTTGTTTGGTTCAGCTTTTGGGGAATGTATTTGCAAAAATGCAAATACCATTGGGTGAAGGGGGTTTTTCAAAATGCAAATAGCGTTCGGTGAATTGTAATTTTAAAGTGTATTGAGAAACAACTTTGGCCAAAATATGGTTTGGTAAAATTTGCATTTGTAAAGAACTTTTATTAAATTAATTTTTTTTTTTGAAGTCTGGCCACCGGACCACTAGATGGCTAGATTTGGCCACCAGATGTCGTCGCCTGAGGTCGCCCACCTCGGGCGAGGCTGCCTAAGGTCGCGCAACCCCAAGTGTTGGCCGCCTTGGTTTGCGCGACCTTAGGCGTTGGTGGTCACTTGAGGTCGCTCAACCCAGGCGACCATCATGTGACCTTAGGCGACCTCAGGCGGTGGTGCCTGGGTCGAGCGATTTAGGCCATTGGTCGCTTGGGTCGCACGACCCAAGCATCGCTTGAGGTTCGGTGATGGTTGCCGGGGTCGGGCGACCCTTAGGCGGTGGTCGCCGGCCCGCACGACCCCTTGGCTGATGGTCGTCGGCCTTTGATCGGCTTCCATGCGGTGGTTTTAGAGAAGATAAACAGTATCAGGGACTTGTATTTCCAAGATGCAACTTTCCAAAGTACCTCCAGAGCTACATTGGGCTAAAGACCATTAAAGTCATGTGGAGATGCAATTGCATTTTGCCAAAGTTGTCCAAAAAATCGAACCAAACACATTTGTATTTGGCCAAGGAACTTTAGAGTCCCCAAGCCCCTTCCAAATGCCAAATTAAATGGGGCCATAGTGTTCTTTTCTAGTAAGTCAATTGATTAATGGATAGGTGGACCAGGTAAGTTGTGTTCTCGAAACACCTACCTTAGCAATATTTTCTTGAGTCGTGTATTGAGTATTTGATTATTTTAATACTGGGAAAAGTGCACTTCAAGTTTTAAAACTTGTCGTAAAAGTACAATCCAATCTTAAAACTTACAAAAAGTATAATTGAGTCCTAAAATTTGTCAGTTTGGTACAATCAAGTCATTCCATTAACTTTGTCTAATTTGGTTGACGGATGTTGACACCTATTTTTAGCAAATCTAGGAAAATAAGGAAAATAAAAATTGCATTTTTGGACAAATAAAGAGAAAAAAATGAAATTGGGGGAAATTGATTTGATTGAAGTATGCAATGAAATTTGAAATTCTGATGAACATTAAGATTTCGATAAATACAGAAACAATTAAAAATCAGGTGAACAAATGGCAAGAATTTTCATAAAACGGAATAAATCGGAGCAAAATCGAGTTGATTGTGAAATCTCGCTTTGATTTGGAGCTTTGATTTAATGCGACGGAAGATGGAAACTCGGAAAATACCATACAAAGTAGCCGTCTGGAATCACTATAAAAGAGAGCTACATTTTTCGTGACTGACGGGAGCGAATTCAGAAAAATCTTCAGAGAGGTGATTTTCGAAAAATGGAGAGAGAAATTTGAGAAGAAAATTCGTGCAAAAAGGCCTTCGTCCGTCTTGGTTAGAGAGAAAAGCATTTCTCTTTTCTTTCTCTGACCAAAAAAGGGAAAAGTCAAGAAAAGTGCAGAAAGAAAAAGCGTGAGAAAGAGTGAAAGAAAAAAAGGAGACAAGCGTTTTCGGTCCATTTGAAGTAATCATTCTCTTATCCTTCTGACAAGCTGCAGAAGGAAGAGAAGGAAGATTGCGGCAGGAAAAGTCAATATAGAGAGAGAGAGAAAGTTAAAAAAAAAAGGAGGAAAAGGGGAGGGTCTTCTTCTTCAACAATTCTTCGACCGGCGCTCCAGCTTTTTGCAACTCCCGTCCGTCACCGCCTGCACATCCCGCGAGCACTACAGCACCACCTCCGAGCCTCCTTCCGGTGAACCCAGCGACCTCCGCACACCAGCACCCGCAAGCCTCGCCGCGCAGCAACCTGTGACCCGCAGCAACTCGCGCACACCACCCGACGACCCATCGCGACCTGCTGCTGCCCAGCCGACACCGGAGTTCCGAAGCCTGCCGCTCCCGATCTCACCGCACCAGCAGCACCGGACGCCAGGCGCCCCGACGACCGCGCTCTCGCCCTCGCCGACGCCGCGCCGCTGCAACACCCCCGCTTCGCTCGCCTCCGCCACGCCGCGCCTCAGCCCCGTGCCCCGTCGCCGCGACCCTCCTCTGCCCCGACGTCCAGCGGATCCGCTGCCCGACGCTGCTGTTCAGCCCCTCGCCGGTCTGCTGCCCCGCCAGACGCCGCGCCGCGCCTTTGCTCTACCGATCTCCGCTACCCCGAGCTCGAGCCCGCCGCCGTCCACCTGCAGCCGCTCCCCGCCGGAGCCCCGACAACTGCCCAGCACCGTCCACCGTCGGTTTACTCCTCCCTTTAGGTAGTTTTTGTTTTTGTTTTTTTGTTTTGTTTTACTTTTATAGTTTAGTTTATTTTACTGTCTTTATTTTTATGTTATTTTTCTGTTTATTTTATTTGATAGCATTCTTTTAGTTTAATTATTTGAATTGTAATATTGAATGTTAATATTTATGCATTTTATAGGCATTATCCGCTAGGATTTTGTCCGAAATTAATATAAATATTAATTTGATCCGAGAGACATCGGATCATTTTTCTAATTATTTTTAATTTTTGGACTTTTGATAGAATTTTAATTGTAAATCATCATAATTATTAATTTGATCCGTAAGACTTCGAGTTAGATTTTTAATTATTTTGATCTCTTTGTCGTGATAATTAGGGTTAGGATAATCGTTAATTTGACCTGTGAGACAATAGGTTATTTTTTCGATTATTCTAATCCTTTATTTTGTTGATAGTTTATTTAATAATTAATTATCTTTTATAAAAAGCTAAAAAAATCAAAAAATCAAAAAAAAAAAAAAAAAATTCTGCATGAGCATATAGGTTTAGTAAATTAGACATGTAGGTTTAATAAATTAGAATTTCCTTAGGATTACTTTTTTAGGATTGCATTGGTAAAAATAAGTTAGGGGTGAACCTAAATAACATTTTTACAAAATAAGGTTTTAGATAATGTTCGCACATCTCAAATCTCATTAAAAAAAAATAGTTTTCTAAGATAGGATAGGGTTTAAATCAAATTAATCCCTAGGATAAATTAGAAAATCATCCTTTTTGGATAGATTAATTAGGACCTTTATAAATCCTGAATTTCAATATAAAAAATCCAAAAATACTAGGTGCATGTTAACTAGTTTGCATAATAGGATTATTTAATCAGAATTTGTTCATTAGTGAAATTAGGTCATGAGGTGCATAATAATTAGTTTGCATAATAGACCCATTTAATTAGAATTTGCATATTAATAAGATTAAGTCATTTAGTTTAGAAATGCATTTTTATAAAAGAACTCCAATTTTTAAGAAAATCCAAAAAAAAAAAAAAAAAAAATGATTGCTTGCTTTGTGTGATGCAATTTATTTATTTGAATGTTTTAAATAATGGATGAGTACCCGTGTGGTCACCACATTTGCATGATAGTAATTTAAGTTAAAATAAATCTGCTTGCAAAAAACATTTTGAAAAATTAAAAAGAAATGGTACCGAAAGGGCATTAGAAAATTCTAGTGTAACCAAGTCCCCGTACCCTTAGTCTCTGATTCGTAGAAGTAAAATAAATCTCAATTTATTTTAATTAGGTGTCTAATCGACCTACCATAAACCGATTAGTGGCGACTCCTAATTAATAACCCATTGCATGTTTAAAAATTTCAACTTAAGTCGCGATTTGGTATGGGCTTGGGAGAGCCCGAGCTAAGTTTAAAAACTCAGTAGTCCATTAACCTAGTTTTTAAGTGGTGCACCCGAAAATTAGGTAGTGACAACGGAAAATGTTGATGTAGCATTTTTTGTTCATTTCTCTCTATTACTGGCATAGAGCTTAAAAGAAAAAGGTTTTGTGTGAAAAAACGTTGTTTGAGATCTAGCCCAAATTTCCAAGCGCTAATTGAGTTTTCTTCACTTTTTCATCCATCTTTCGTCCAGAGCGTCCTTCTTATTCATGGAGTACACTTCTTATTTGTCAATCCTCTTGTTGTTCGTCCAAGTGTCCTTCTTGTTCTTCGTCAAGTCTCCAAATTCCTCTTTGTTTGTGTGCGACGAAATAGATTCCTCGGACAAAAGCTTGAAGAGCCGACGACAAAATCAAGTCCTCTCCGTCCAAGCCCGATGGCGTGAATGATAGTGTTATAAGGCACTACATCGAGCTTAATCCCCATTCTTGTATTTTGCTTTTGTTCCAATGGAGGTATGGAAACTCATTTGAGGTGTTCTCTCCTGTGGATTAGATAGGTCTGAAGTTTGATAATGAAGTCAATGTTACAGCAGGTGGCTGTATCTATTTGAAATACTGCAAATTGTGTTCAGACATATTCTCATGGTTTATTCTAATTGTCAAATACTAAATGGAAGGCAGTTGTTTTGTGGCTCAACTGCCAAAGCAGAAGCAAAAGAAGGGTAGAGCACAAAAAGCGTGCTCAATTCTGTGATTGAGACTTGGTGTAAGGAGAAGTAACAAGCTTTTCTGACCTGCCCATATCTCCTTTCCTTCTTTGTTCATTCTACTGGTAAGCTGCTGCCGTTGTTCGGTCATTCCTGGTCTCGAATAACAAGACTCAGTCCTCAGTGAGCATCTGGTGCTACGGGTACCCTTCTATTGGCGCCATGATCTTTAATTGCAATCATCATCGTTGTGTTATCCACTCTGCTCTTAGCTCCAGTTCTAATTTGCTTTATATCTCTTGAGACAACACTTAGGAAACAAAACAAAAACCCGTTTTTCATGGACAGTTCCTTGGCGAGGCTTTGCATATGTCTGTGTTCCTCCTATGTACTTGTCTTTTGGGAGTCACTGATGACTTGAGTGTAGGAAAGAGGACTAACCATAATGGGCGCGAAACCAGCACAATAAATGTCACCGATACCTTCACATGACTTGAGCTTTAACGTGGTTAACACTGCTCTTAAATGTCACCAATTTCTTCTATGCTCTTGTGATCAGGCTAAACGTGGTAATGTCTGTAAGCAAGGTATTCTTCTAGCAACAACAAAGTCTCACTGCTCTTTACATGGATGCTTTTCCTTTTGCTTTGCATTGTTCTATTTTATAGCAAAGAAGCTCCTAGTAGAATTATGGCATAACATTGATAGTCAACATGTGTTTCTTCTGTCACATTCATCTGTTGCTTCTGTTGCATTTAGTAGAACCTTTAATTGCCAAATCAAAGAATGAAAGTGAGAAGATTAAGGGCGCCAACATCTAAATCCAAGTGGTGTAGCTGCTAAAGAGGTCAACTCAGAGCTTAACTACTCTTGTGGTCTTTGATTCATGGATTCTCATCGCGAGGACAACGCAAAATGTAGGGATTGGTTTTATGGTTGGGATAAGTTTGAGTTGATCAGAAGACACCAGATCGAGCTAGGGGCATGATAGCCGACTTCCTTCAAAGGAATCAAGCAATGTGTGAATCAAGCTAATCAAGGTGCGATGAGGTCGACGTGAACTAACTTCTTGCCGAAATCAAGGCTGAAAGGGAAAAATATGATATATCAATTGTCAGTTGTTCTATGCATGGGTTGTGTCGTTGTGCTGGTTGTGCGTAATGCGAGATTTGGTTGGAAGTTACCTTCAGGCATACGACTAGTCCACCGACGGGAAGTTACCTTAAATGTAGCGAAAGGTCTTCATCTTTCCTAGTATGCGCATTCGTTCTTGTACGCTGCCCTCTGCACGCCCAACCATCTACTTGCTTGATTCTCCTATAGCATTCATCTTGGCCTTGCAAAAACCAGTGACACTAACAAAACCTTAGCATTGTATATCCCCATTTTTGTGGCCTCAACAGAGGAAGGACAACTAATTACCACATGTTGGCCCTACTGAAATTTGATTTGACAAAGAATAGGCTACATTGATTTTAGACAAAAGTATAGCTCAAGTGCCAAAATTTGGCACGGATGGACACTTAAGTGCCAAAAGTTTCAAAAGATATACTTAAGTGTCAAAATCAGAGCAAAATAGATTACTTAAGTGCCACTCCGGCCAAAATCCGGCCAAATTGTTGAACTAACAATTTTCCGACAATGTGAGTGCAAAACGACGTTGTTTTGCATGCTGACATAGCGAAACACAAAAACGACGTCGTTTTGTGTCTATGTGGCAAATAATTAATATAGAAAATAATTAAATTTAATTTAAAACTAAATTTATTTAAAATATTTTAAAAAAATTAAAAACTTAAAAAGAGGGGGCGATGGGAGGCGGTTGAGGGCTGAGCCTTTGCCGCCGCCACCTCCCCGCCCCTGCCGAGAAGGGCCGGCGACGGAGGGGGAGGGTCGGCTAGGGTCGTTGGCCCCGGGCCGGAGCCCGAGGACCCTAGCCGACGCTCCCTCACCGTCACCGACCCTTCCTAGCAACGGTGGGGAGGCGATGAGGGCCCGCGAGCCCTCGCCTAGATTTGGGACAAGGGTCGCGGCCCTCGTCATCGGTTAGCCAAGGACCGGCGACCTGGCCCTCCCCCTCCGTCACCAGCCCTTCCCGGCGCGGCGAGGGCTCAACTCTCGGTCGACTCCCATAGGCCCCTACTTATTTATTTATTTATTAAGTTTTTAATTTAATTATTTTTTATATTAATTATTTACCACGTAGACACAAAACGACGTCGTTTTTTGCGTTTTTCGCCACATTAGCATGCAAAATGACGCTATTTTGCACTCACTTCGTCGGAAAATTGGCCGGAGTAGCACTTAAGTAATCCATTTTCCTCCAATTTTGGCACTTAAGGGTGTGTTTGTTTGTGTTTCTCGGATGTGTTTATGAACACAATTTCTATTTTTGTTAGGACAAAAAAAGAACAGAAATGCATTTGTTTGCATTTTTGTTCCTAGGACTTGTTTACATTCAGGGAACACATTTGGAATAGAAACAAGAAACAAAAACAAAAAAATTATTTCTTGTTTTTGGAACATTTTCAAGAAACAATTTTTCTCTCACCTATTTTTTTTTTCTCTTTCTTTTATTCTTCTTTTTTTCTTTGGTCGGGCCGCCGGCCTCGGCCATGGCCGGTGACTCCGTCGAGGGTCGGTGACCTTGCTAGAGTGTCGTCGGCCCCCGGCGAGGCGAGCGTTGTCGGTTCCCAGGCGAGGTCGAGCTCGCCCAGCCACCGGCGAGGCTCCGCCTTGTTGGGCCACCGCCAGGCGATGCCGACCTAGTGGTGGCCCGGCAATGCCGAGCCTCGCCGGTGGGCGGGTGAGCTCGACCTCACCGAATCGGGCAAGCTCGACCTCGACCAGCCAAGTTGAGGTCGAGCTCACACTTGCCGGCGAGCCTCGCCATGGCTGGGCGAGGCCGGCAATCGGCCAAAATGAAGAAAAAAAGAAAAAAAGGAAAATGGAAAAAAAAAGAAAAAGGAAAAATATTAAAAATATTAAAAAATTAAAAGAAACAAAAAAAAAATTATACAAGTTTACCAAACGAGTTCCTATTCTTTTCTATTCTAGGAACAAGTTTACAGATGCATTCTTCTGTTCAAAAACTATTTATGTTCCGAGGAATAATTTTTTAACGAAACGTTACCAAACGCACGATAAGTATACTTTTCGAAACTTTTGGCACTTAAGTATCCCTGCGTGCCAAGTTTTGGCACTTGGGCTGTACTTTAGTCCTAATTTTAAGACTCATAAACAAGCACATTTCATCTAGGTTCTTGTTTCATTGCCTAAAGGGCTCCAAACAACAAATTTGGCAACGTGAAAGAAGAAAAATGAATACTATCTTCTCTAAGTCGCGATCTAATGCTAATGATTGTAACGCTGAAAACATGCCTTTTTTACCCAAAGCACCTCAAACCAAATTTTCCTTGAAAACTGGCATATAAAAAATAAATAGCACTTTGGGTCATCAAATTATGTGGGCTAGTTCAATCTCTAAATTGACATTATCCCAAATACAATATTAAATAAATCGTACAATAATTGACTCCATTTGCCATTGGGCTTGGACAAAGAGGACATGACGTTGTCGTTGGCCTCGTCAAGCTATTGTGCGAGGACTCAATGTTGTCGTCGCTCGAATGAAGAGGAAATTTTGGTATTTATTGTTAGTCAAATTGAACGAAGTTAATGAAGGAGCTCAATTATATCAAATTGAAAAGTTTTTTTTTTTGACTAATTTACATTTTTTGTAAATTTTAGAACTTGATTTCACTTTTATGACAAATTTATGATTTCTAATACACATATCCCTTAAATATTCTATCTTCACTATAAATATTGCAAATCATGAAATTCTAATAATAGGTATAATAGAGATATTTTTTTTTTTTTTCTGATTTTCTATATTTATTTTGGTTATGCATATCTAATTAAATTTTCTTTGATTTCCTTAATTATTCAACTCTCTTTTTAGAACATCAAAATATACATAAATTCTATATTTATCTCGTCCACATCATTATTCTTAACTTTAAAAAAAAAAAAACTCTAAAAATTTTTTCACCACAAACTGTTCAGCTTCTCTTTGGCTTTTTCTCTCTTCATCACTCCCATAATTTGCTGCAAGCTCAAGCTCAAGAGCTTTCTCTCCGTTCATCTTTGCTTTGATCAATGCCTGTGTCTAGTGAGTGACTCGCTGACTCTGGTTTGTCTCTGTTCAACGGTGGTGTCATTTATGCGGTTTTCTATGTTCTTATATTCTTTTGGGTTCGGCTTTTTCGATAACTAAGAATTGGAGTGATGTAGGTTCATGGCTCGTGAATCAACTCGATATCCTTAAAATGTAACCTGATTGTTGATTTTGATTTGCTTTGTTTTGATTCCTGCATTTTTTTTTCCTGCCATTGGTTTCTTTTCTTTGTCTTGGTTTGCAAGTTTTAACCTCTGTTATTTTCCTCAAAGATTCCCGTTTCCTACTTGAACTATGGGGTTTTACCCTGCCTTGTCTTCTTTCCAATTCGTGTAGTTTACGTCATTTGAGTTCCAACTGCTGTATGCCTCGGTTGCATTTTATCGTCCTAAGGATTCGTTTTGGGTGACGGTTTGAATTTTAAGAAGCTTTGTCTTTAGGATTCCATGTTGGGTTTCGCTTGGAGGTGTTTACGTCTATTTATTCATGGCTTTGCCTTTCTTATCGTGGCCCTTTTATGCTACATTCATGATCTTATTAGATATCCTTGTAACCCTTTTGCTTGCGGTGAAATGATGATAGTATATATAATTAGATGAACATTTTAATCAAGTTGCTGATATCTTACTAAGAATTGTTAATACTTTCCGTCTAGGTGATTTATATCCATGGAAAACACAGGATGCATGATCAAATTTGTGGGTTTGCGCATGGTGCAAATAAGCTGTGAGTTAGACAAGAAGGTTGAAAAATTACACGATGGTGACAAGCTATGTTCTAATTCAGAGACTGAAACTTAGTAGTCTAAAGCAGAGACTACAAATGTGAATGCATCATCTAAGGCATGCCTACACATAGCGTACAATTTTTCATCATACTATACTGAAATGGTCTGATTATTGATTTGGTTTGATAATATTAGATCCTTCTTTCCATATTTAGAATTTCTTGTCTAGTAGCTGCCACTAGAAAATGGAAGTGCAGCTTTTCTTGTCTATTGGGCATATTTTGTCTTGGGAAATGCATCATTGTCAGGTTAGAGAAGAAAATGCTGCCTATTGGAGGTTTGGGGAGTTTCTTGGAACCATTGCTAGCGAGTTGGTGCCATTGCTCACAACTTTGAGGCAAATCACCAAGGATATGAGAAACACTATGATTAGGATTGTAGAGCTAGTTAGCTTGTACTTGTATGAATTTCCATTCATTTTGTTAAAAAATTTAACATCATTATTGATTTTTCTTCCTTGTAGTCTAAGTTTGATTATCTTTGTACCAGCTATGGAAAAAATGGATTCTAAATTCCTCAAATTCTAAATGGAGATATTGGAAAAGTGATCTAAAAGCTGCTCATTATGATAACTCTAAATCATAATTGTATCATTAGAAGAATCTTTCGAAGAGAGTGAGAAGAGATCAATGGAAAAATCTCGTCACTTTTTGGAGTTCAAGGGAAGGAAAGGTATGATTCTTGTTCTAGCATCATTTTAATATGACATGTCAACCTTAAATTGACTTTCATTACCCGTCAATGACTATTTTGTGATAACCTTGGTTTTTTTTTTTAATTGCAGAAGTTGAGTGATGCAAATAAGGCTAACAAAGCAAAGCAAAAGGCTAACAGAGCAAAGCAAAAGATATGACACACCTTAGGGAACATAAATATTGCTAGAATAACAGCAACAAAGGTACTCTCATGTTTCCCCTTAAATTTTGTGTTTCCCCATAAGTGATATTTCCAGTGTAATAAATAATTTTCTGTAGAAAATATGCTACTGAGGTGATCCATCTTTGGACCTAAGGTAAAGATGTCCAGAGATATTTGTGACTTTCCTGACAATGGCTTGTATTAATAGTAGTTGTCGGTGGAAGAAAACATAGGATGTGTTCTAGAATTGCCTTAAGAATGTCTAAGTTCTTAGTACCTGCATTGATATCTTGTTATTTCCTTAGCTTTGTGATTTGGATTTGCTAGTGACAGCACAATAATCCACAACTAGGTTCAGGTTTGTCTAGTGCACATAGCCCACTATCATTAACAAAAGAGTTACGCAGCAACTAGAGCTGCAAGTATTGAGATGATGAAACTTGTACAATTTTCTATTAATTTGCTAACATGACCACTAGTTTGGTTTAATGAGAGAGATCGAAAAACAGAAAAGTACTGCAGCCCTAGACTACCCAATTACTAGCATGTGAAAAGCTGTGCATTTCACATGCATGCATACGTCCCCACAATTGTTGAAAAGCCATTCAATATAGTTCATCTAGTGTTAACAAATGTTATTCAGTCTTGGCCATGACAATATTGCTACTACAATGTATAGGAATATATGCAGATATCTGAGCAGAAGATGAATGAATCAAGAAAAGAGGGTAAGATGGAATAAATAGTCTAAAATTAAAACCAAAAGTCTAACTTCCCCGTGTGTGTTTTCATATGGTTTTGGTGGATGACAAGTCATATAACAATTAGCAAGGAACAACTATAGAAAGGAAGAATGTGATTACTTTTTCAATTTGATATCTCTGGACATCTTTCCCTGTTTCATAGGAAAGTGTGAAATATTGAATGTCTTATTGATATGGTTCATTCAGTTATGCTAACTAACCAAGTTATGGCACATGATAGGAAGTAGAGTTAGGAATCAAAGGCAATCATGTGTATTTATGAATTCAGGTTAAGTGCTCACCAATACATTGTAACATCATTAGTTTAATAAGTTCTTTAAGTTATTAACTGCACGGAAGCATGAATGATCTCTTGGAGGTATATTTGGAACTTGGAAAGAGCAATACCCCCTTGAAATTCTGTTTCTCTAATGTTGGGAAAAGAGAAACCTGGACATGTCCAATGCTAGGGCATAGCCCATGCCCCAATGATTTGGGGCCTCCAATCTTCTTGTCTTTCAACCGAGAACTTAAGGCCAAAGAAAGAGAAGGATGAAGAGATTCAGTTGAAGGAATCTAGTTGTCTTCCAACTGAGAACTTAAGGTTAGAGAATGAGAAAGATGAAGAGATTCACAAGCTGAAGGAAATACCAAAAGCAACAAAAGAGCACTTACAAGAGACAAATGGAGATGTACAAGAGTTACAGGCTCAAGAGATGTCTACCATTATACAGAATTGTCAACATGTAGCCGACTTGAAGTGGTCTCACAAGATCTGGACTAGGAACTATGTCATGAGCCACGAGGTGTGACTAATTTCATTGAATGTTAAAATAGTGAAACGTGTTTCATTTACTAAATAATGAGTGTCTTGGATATTGGACACCAAGCGGTTTTAAGGGGAATATTGGTGGATAGACTTGGAACATGAGTTTGGTATCAGGATTCCTATTTGCTATGTCTAATCATGTTTTGAGTTTACTTTTATTTCATTATGCCTTGTACTTCTTGTTCAATTTGAAATATATAAGGGATTGCCTCTGTTAGTCATTGCTGGGTGTTGCTCTTTCTTTCGAGGTTTCAAGATAGTCACTGTTGAGCCATCTTGTCCATCTCTGTATGGATCTTGGAGTGTTACAATATCTTTTATATTGAAGAAAAGTTGACATGTTGCCCATTTTGGCACTTGAGAGTGGTTTGAGGGACACGGTCAAATGCTTGGAAATGGTCTCTATTGATGTGTGGGTTTACTAGATTTTACCTGATACCATATGCTGATTATCTTACACTACTCTACTTTTGGCCCTCAATGCATTTCTTCTTCTTCTTGGTTTTAAGGTTAGGGTTCTATTTTCATAATTGAATTTCTCAAGTTTACTGGGTTGCAGCAATGATTGTGATTTGTGAACTTTGTCTCTTGGTTTGCAGCCATTCAATATTGGTCCTAGTGTTTGTAAGATGCTTTGGCCACTCATAACCCTGTTTTTTGCAATGAAGTGAATGGAGCTCCCCTGTTCACATCTCTGCATTTTTTTTTTCAAGTGATGGAAAATGTGGCTGATCACATCTTGCTCATTTTGTTTTGATTAATAAGCTTTTAGTGCGATCACGTAACATCTTCTCTATGTTTTGATATGCTTTATGGATTGATTATGAGCCCCTCTTTTCATTAATTTTGTCACTTTTTGTGATCTAAGCTTCCTCTAAATCCTTCTTCAGTCCAAATTATTGAAGGTTTAATTGTGTGATGTTTAAGTGATCACTAACATGGTTTCTTGTGCTGGTTTCGCGCCCATTGTGCTTAGTCTTCTTTCCTATGCCTTTTGATATGTAAGATGATGACCATCATAACACACAATAGAGATCTCCAAACATCATTTTGCGCTCGCCATCATTGAGTCATGAGCCACACTCTAGGGGATAAGGTTAGTGTTTCTTCAAAGGTATACTGTTCATTGTAAGCATTCTCACTATTTGTTTGTCATAAATGTCTACTTGTGGCTATTATTGAAGAAAGCTCATTGAAAAGATTTTTATCGATGATAGAACCTCTTTCATGTGCTGTTGAACCTTATGTTAGCAATCTGTAATTGTATGTCCGAACCTTGGGCAACTTGGCGGCGTGCAACCCAAGTGACCATCACCTAGGTCGCAAGGGTCGCCTAAGGTCGCTAGACCCAGGTGGCGGTCGCCGAGGTTGTGCGATCTCTGGCGGAGGTTGCTTAGATCGAGCATCCCTAGCCGGCCCATCACTATTCACTCGTTGCCCTTCACGTGCAAGGTTTCCTAAATCATTGGAAAAGCAATTGGAGCTTTTATTGCATTTGCATGCGCATGTGCATGCATTCAGTTAATTGACCTTTATATACTTTATTTGTTTAAAATTTTTTGCTAGTCGCAACGTGTCATAAAGTGCTTGTTAAATAACTAATAGACTTGACAATGGATATGTTTCTTGGGGCCGTCCTGAATGGGCGGACTTAGCCAAGAAAATTGGCTTGCATGGACAAGCCTTGATATTCACTTGAGCTCAATGGATTTTTGGGCCCGCAATGGGCAGGAGTGCTTATGCTTGGGCCCGGCCCAACCCACTCAAGACCTTGATACGGATTTTGTTGGTCCGACTAGTTCCAAATCTTCCCAAGACCTCTTTGGGAATCGTTTTCTTTTTTTGGTGAAAGGTAATTGTATTGAGCTTTAACCAAATGTACAAACTAAATGGCACCGAAGCTTGCACTCAAAATGTAAAAGGGCATAATGAGTGGAAGGGTGCCAAAGGAAAGAAAAGGAAAAGCCAACGACGGCATAACAACAAGGCAAACACGAGGACAAAGGTTACAACCAAAAGAGGGACCAACTAACAAGGAAGGCCACCAGCCAGCCAAACAATGGCATCCCCGCCCCAACCCCTGAAGAAGAGCCGAGGCGATCTCTCGGAATAGCAGCCCGCCACGCAAACCTCAACCAAAGCGAAGGAAACCAAGACAGACAATCAAAAAAGTCGGCTACTCTGGCCACTCCCCAGCAGCAAAGTAACTAGATATATTTACATAGAAATAAAACACAATAGAGCTGAAAGAGTTTTCATGTACATTTATTAGTCAACCTTTATATTGTAATATTTGCTTATGGTTAACTCACTCATTTCGATCTCAAAGGTGCCGAATTTCACAATACTAGATTTCATGTGGCTTGCAAACCGTGTTAATAATTTAAAGGATATTAGGAAAATGGAACAAAAATATTACTTCATATTTTATTTTTTATAATTTTATGAGAATTACAGACAGAATTCAAGTTTCACATTGTGATTTAGTTTTTAACTTGTCAATAATGAAGTTGAATTGAGTTTAATCTTGAATGCATATGCTAATATAGAATTGAGCTCGAGCATGGAATTGAAAATTTGAGTTTCGCCATACTCACAGCTCAATATCAAACAATCAACATCTAAAACATGCACATGTTCAAACTTCACATTGTGATTTAGTTTTTAAGTTAAACTCTGCATCAACAAACAACTTCAAATCAATTTAACACCTTATCTTAGACACTTTTACTGCATTGACTCTCTAGATGATATGCTATTTCATTCTTCACATGCCAACAAGTGTGATGTGATGCTAGTGGTCTTCAAATCTTCACAAGCCTCTGCCCTCTAAAACATGGACAAGTCCAATGAGAGCTTCAATCCTGAAAAACAGAATTACAATCAATCTTTCAAGAAAATTTCAGGAAAAAAAAAGAAAAACATGATTAGACTATGCAGTCAAATGAATTAGTATCATGCATCAACTGATGTTTACTGTGTATAATATATTTTTATTCTTTTATGAGAACTAGAGATGGTGTTCAAGCTTCACATTGTGATTTAGTTTTTAAGTTTTGAATAATTGAAACAAATTGAGTTTAATCTCCAGCATGTAGACTTTATAGAGTTGAACTCGTGCATGGGGTTGAGAAATTGAATTTTGTCGGTCATACTCAACAGTTCAAAATCAAATCATCAATTTCAAGTTAAGAAATCGCCAATTTCAAGTTAAACTTTGCATCCACAAACTACTTCAAATCAATTTATAGCTCAACCGTGCCTTTATGGCTTTATTTATTTATTTAAAAAATGTAATACTTTAGCGTAGACTCTTTAGTGCATTGGCCCACTAAATAATATGTTACTTCCTTCCCTGCATGCCAACAAGGATGACGCTAGGGGTCTTTAAAACAAAACAAGCCTCCAAAACATGTACAAGTACCATGAGAGCTTGGTTCCTGTGGTTCTGGAAAAATAAAATCACAATCAATAATTTGAGAAAGTTTTACATTAAGAATAGAATGATTAAACTATGCTATCAAATCAAACAGTAATGCCTAGCAACTTATGTTTACTGTGTTCAATCTAATTGTCATTGTATACTATATAAAAGGAATAGATCGAAGATGTTCTAAATTCCTCAAAAGGATATTGAAAAAGTCAAATATATAGTTTAACTGCATTCCTTGTGATTGAATTATAAGAAATGGTCTATATATGATGGAAACGATAGCATGTGAAAAGATAAATAAAATAGTGATTAAGGAATGGGATTGAGTGTGCAGATTCGGTACATCATAATAGTTCAATTTCTTGCACCACCAAATGCAAACATTTTTATACTAAGCCATTTGCCAATCTTTGACTTGCACCATACTTGGTCCATGAGATTAGTAAGATATGATACGGGCGTGGCACCTTATCTACTCAAGATAAGTTCCTTTGAAACAGAAACAATATCTGATTACCAGAAAATAACCAGGTTACTTATAAATCAAGTAGATAGGGCCCCCTCCTTCTTTCTCCACTTTCTATCTAGTGCATTTATGGAAGTAAGTCGATGAAATTTCATCTATGTGAATTCACATACGCAAAAATACACTCTATCTTGTTAGGTTTATCACAATTTTTATGAAAATTGGTTTTGTTCACAATCTAGCTAAATTAAGAAATTTTCATGTACACAATCAACAAAATTATAGTAGAAGCTAAAATCAAGACTCAACCCAAGCATCAAAAGATAAATGAGTAGCAGAAAAAGACTCCATCAAGGTTTTTGTTTCATTGCCAGAAGGGCTCCGAGAAACAAATTTAGCAACATGAAAGAAGAAAAAAGAATAGCAGCTTCCCCAAGTCATGATTTAATGCTGATGATCATAACACTGAAAACATGCTTTTTTTACCCAAAGCACAAATCGACCTGTACCAGTAAAAGCTTCCAGCACCTCAGACCAGATTGTCCTTGAAAATGGCAAAAAATAGATAGCACTTTGGATCGTCAAATTATGTAGGTCAGTTCAAGCTCTAAATTGAAAATATCCCAAATACAATATTAAAGAAATCATATATTCATTGGATATTCTGGAGATTCTAAGTGAACAAATGGCACTTTAAGTAAAGAATACACCTTTCTTTTGACTCCCCAGTCCAAAAGATGGATTGATGATAATTTGAAATTGACTTTTCAGAAAATTTGGAAGGGGTAGAACGCATGATAAGCAAGCCAAATCCCCATTAGCATGCTTCCAAACAAGAGAACCGCAAAATTGAGCATCAAACATAGTTGCTCCTGCCTTAATTAGCCCAAACAAAATCATGCAAACAATCTGTGTCCTTTTTTCCATTTTGTTTTGGACGATTCTATCTCTTATTTTGCTAAGACTAATAAGATGGCAACAACATCCTGCGTTTGGGTATTTACTCATTGACATCATTCCCAAACTTCAGACCTATTCAATCCACAAGAGAAAACACCTCAAATGAGTTCCCATACCTCCTTCGGAATGAAAGCAAAGTACAAGAAAGGGGATTAAGCTCGATGTAGTGGCTTATAACACCCTTGTTCACGCTGCCCGGCTTTGGACGAAGAGGACCTGATACGCCGGTGGCCTCAACGAGCTCTTGTGCACAAGGACTTGACATTGTCATGCCCAAACAAAGAGGAAGTATGGGGATTCGATGAAGAAGAAAAATGACACTCAGATGAAGAACAGAAAGATCGACGAATAAGAAGCGGACTCCATTGAACAAGAGTACACGATAGACAGAAAGACTGATGAGGAAGTGAGGGAAACTCGAGAAGAAAACTCAATTAGGGCTTGGAAATTTGGGGCAAACCTTAAAAGGACAAGACGTTTTTGCACACAAACCTTTTCTCTTAAGCTTTATGCCATAGAGAAGTGAATAAAAAATGCATAGCATCTTCCGTTTATCAAATTAGATGAAATTAACAAAGAATCTCAATTGTGTAATATTAAAAAGTTTTTTTTGACTCAATTATAATTTTTATAAGTTTTAGAACTATTGCATTTATCCTTTTAATGTTCTATCTTCACCGTAAGTATCGCAAATGATGAGTCATTGTCATAATGATTGGTATGAAGTAAGAGATGGAAAAAAAAAATAAAAAGTGCAGTATATTACGTAGAAAAATGCTAAGTAAAACCATTTATTTCTTATAAAATGAGAAATTTTTTTAAATAATAGGCTCTAAGATATTTTGTATATATCTCCCCTACAATACAAAGTTTTTCCTGCTATTTGTGATAAAAATTGAACTTCTCTTACTGCAACTATATAACTTTCTCGTAAACGGAAAAAAAGGGGAAAAAAAGAAAAACAGAGAGAGAAACCATCACGTGCGTCTACTGGTGTTTAAAGTAAGCGAGACCGCGTTTAATTCACGTTTTATGATTATTTTTTGATTTTCCACAACTATTATAAATCTGCATATAGTTGAATTCATGTTTGTGGCTGGTTGTTCTTAGTCACCTTATGACGCTTGAAACTCTGGACGGTGCCTCTGAAGTGCCCAAGTAATTTCTTGCATTGGTGGATGTATAAGCGGCAATCATTTGGCAATTTGGTGGCCGATATTTCAACGATCCACAGTTAGTAAGTTTCCAATTCTTTCAAAAACTTTAACTTGTCGAGGCCCTCGACAATCCGTAGCTTAAGGCCGGAAGATATTTTTGAAGGATTTGAGGTTCTTTAAGTTTGACAAACGATCAAGACTTTGCAAATGTTGACCAGCAAGTAAAAAGTCTTCCAACGATTCTGACATACCAACAACTTGAATACCAAGCATGTCACAAAAACCTAGATAGAGATACCACAACTTATTGAAGACTCTCGATGCAAGGATTAGTGAAGATTCAAGAGAATATTCCCAATTTATGTCGACGTACTCAAAGCTTCTTAAGGGCAAGACCTTTCCAATTTGTAATATTTCCAATGATTCCAACACCCCAGCGATGTGGATCTCATCTAGTTCCAAGGACTTCTTCATGCTAACCAACTTTAGCTTCCTCATATTAGATATTATGAATCTCTTGAGGAGTCTACAATTATCAACATGTGGATACGTTAAATTTGGAAGGTGAAGCCCATCAAGTTGAATCTCTCACATTTGAGAGGGAGAGATGTTTAAATTTGACAAATTCTTTGAGTTGGAGGAGAGTAGCGCGATTGAATTGAAATTATCAAGGGTTAATTCTAATAGAGAAGAGGGAACTTGCATTGAGGGTTGCAAGTTCAATCCAGACAAATGGAGTTGGTTAAGTTGAGGAAGGGAAGCCAACTGAGTGGGAATAGGGACATGGAGGATACACAATCTCAACTGTTTTAATTTGGATAACCTCCTGATCCATCTCAACTCACCGCAATGAATTCTATCTAGTTTGCCAATTTTAGAGCCATCACTTAGGTCCAACTCAACCAAATTAGTCAAGTTTGAGAGGTCTGGGACAACTTGCAATGACATAGATGACACTTTTAGATGGGTTAAACTTATTGAAGTGGCGGCGACTCTCGAATTTCATAAAACTCTCTTAACACTAGTCTTTGCAGTTGCGGGAGTAAGCCAATTTTAGAAGGAAGTTAACCTTACAAATTGGCTTTATTCCAAAGCACTAAATGTTCCCCAAGCATTCCTAGGCTTGAAAGCTGCAACTCCCGTAATGATTTCCAATTATAAATGGAATCCAGTAGTTCTTCCATTTGATGACACCAATTAAAGAGAAGCGCTCTCGATTCTGTAGGTCCCCAATTTCTTTAGGCAAACCTTCAAGCAAAGGGCAATGATCAAACGTTAAGTCTATCAAATGCTTTAACTTCCCAATAGAGCTGTCAATCTTCCTTAAACCTCAGCAAGTCCAAAAAGCAAGTCTCTCTAAAGTTGAGCATCCCAACAAGTCTGGTGTTTTGGTTATGTGATGACACTCACAAAGACTAAGAACTTCCAATTTTCTTGCCCCCTGTAAAAAATGAATGCATCATCCAATGGAGGAACAGTTCAAATGTTGCTTTCAAGGACAAAGAATAGAAATAAGCATATGACGCACCTTTATTAGGCTCCATAATGTCAGACCGTTTATATTGGCAATCGATGAAAATTGAAGGACAACTACATTCTTTAAGCACATATTGGTCAGCTTACACTTTAAATCAGGAGCACTCCAATAAATCCATCTTAATTTGGGAAAACAAGTCATTAGATTGCCAACAAAGGTTCCTCCCCCAAATGTAAGGAACCTAAGCTTGTCAAACCTTCCAATCTCCCCACTTTTGATGGATACTTCTTCATGATACAATCTTAGTTCCATTGCTTCAACGTTCTTCATTTGCAAGTGAGCAATAAACGAGTAATATTCAGCATTCTATTTTATTGAGGAAAAGTATTAAAACCAAGAAGAAAAAAGAGAATCCATCAGTTCTTTCACACATGCATGATGACGGCCCACTAAGGAATAGAAGTCCAAGCATGTAAATGGAAAAAGAGACAAAATTCAAATGGTTCACAGGATGTGAAGGTTTTGGGATGAATATTCTCTTCGTAGCATTATTATAGTCCAAAATGGGAGTTAAACTTCACCTTCGCATGACTTGAGTTGTAACGTGGCCAACTCCACGCTTAAATGTCACCAATTTCTTCAACGCTTTTGTGATCAGGCTATACATAGTAATGTTTGTGAATCCATTATTCTTCTTGAAACAGCAAACTCCACTTCTTTTTATACAGATGTTTTTCTTTTTGTTTTGCACTGTCTATGTTATAGTGAAGAAGCTCCTAGTAGAATCATGATACAACCTTGATAGTCAACATATGTTGCTTCTGTCGCATTCCTCCATTGCTTCTGCTGCATTTAGTAGAACCTTCAGTTGCCAAATCAAAGAATTGCAGTGAGAAGATTAGAGGCACCAACATCTAAATTCAAGTGGTGTAATTGCTAGTGAGGTCGACTCGGAGCCTAACTACTCTTGTGACCTTTAATCACCAATTCTTATGGTAAAGACAAGGAAAAATGTAGGAATTGGTTTTACGATTGTGGTAAGTTGTGGTTGATCAGAACACACCAAATCGAGCCAGGGACATGATAGCCAACTTCCTTGAAAGGAATCAATCATTATGTTGATCAAGCCAATCAATGTGCCACAAGGTCGAGAAGAGCTAACTTCTAGCTGAAATCAAAGCTCAAAGGGCAAAATATAGATGTTAAAAGGAGCAGCTCACAAGAGTGAAGAAAGAAAATATGATATATTAATTGTCAGTTGTTCCATGCAGTTGTTGGGTCATTGTGTTGGTTATGTCTAATGCGAGATCTAGTGGCAAGTTTCTAAGCTTTCCATTATTTATTGAGGTGAGTGTGTACATTTGTGTCAGGTTGAAATACTGAAAGTCCTACTTCCCTCATCTTCAGCACACTCATTCCCGCTTCATGCTTCGGAGTTGCTTTACTAATGAAAACTAGATATTCTAATGGAAAGTTATTGGCTGTTTGGCAATTCGACAGAAAGCTTTAATTGTTCTTACCATTCTTATTAGAGAACTTTGATTCATTCTCATTTTGACAGCTTTGGCCTCATGTATAGTCTAATATATCCCTGAATTGCCTGCTGGTCATTAGGTGTAACCGGCAGAGAATTTTTTCGAGGGGGAAATCGGAGATATTTTGTTCCACCACATAGATTATTTGATTTATCCATTTTGAAGAAGTTTCATGATACATCAAACAATCATTTAGAGGATTTAATGATTCCTAAAAATGGATTCATACTTTTTAATTTTAATTAAAAACTCTTTATTTTGTGGTATAATTGAAATAAAGATAATTGAGAATAGAGGGTAGGGGTTTGGATTGTGTATTGACATCCACACGGCCAATCTCCGATGGAAGAAAAGGTTCCATTGAAACAATTATTTCATTTTCAAGGCAACCTCGTAGCTTTTTTTAAAGAAAAGAGGGGGGGGCGAAATGACAAGAAGGTATTGGAATATCAATTTGGAAGAGATGGTGGAAGCGAGAGTTCATTTTGGTCATGGTGCTAGGAAATGGAATCCTAGGATAGCACCTTATGTTTCTACCAAGCATAAAGGTATTCATATTACAAATCTTACTAAAATTGCTTCTTCTTTTTTATTAAAAGCCTATGATTTAATTTTTGATGTAGCAAGTAGGGGAAAACAGTTTTTTTAATTTTTGGTACCAAGAATAAAGCAGTTAAATTTAGTTGCATAGGCTGCAATAAGGGCTCAGTGTCATTATGCTAAATTAAAAGTGGCTCGATGGTATGTTAACGAACTGGTCCACAATAAAAACGAGACTAGGGACTTGAGAACGGAACAAAAGGCGGAGAGACTCATTCGTCTTCCAAAAAGAGCTGCTGCTATGTTGAAGAGACAGTTATTTCACTTGCAAACATACCTGAGCGAATTAAATAAATAACGGGATTACTTGATATTGTAATTATCGTTGATCAACAAGAAGAATGTACAGCACTTCGAGAATTTGGGAATTATTCTATCAGAGGTGCCCTAGAAGCGAGACAATGACGACCCCGTTGAGCAGGAAACATTCCGCCGTAAACAATGATTAAAAATTTGACCCTGAATGGTCAGAGCAGGAGGAATAAATGAAGTCTCATTGTTTTCATTTCCTCAGCCCAGCGATTTATCAGAGGTTTTAAATACTTGTGTACTTCTACACTAAAGACACTAAAATCCGTGATTATCAATAGAACTTCCATATCTCTGCGTATTTGCAGACCTGCGGGAAATACTCATTCTGGTGCTAAATATATTAGTTTTTTTTTTTTTCAATTCTTAATGAAATCATCAAACGGGCGCATATGTACAGCTTGGGATTCCGCTTTGCTTTTGTTGGATCCCTTGGCTCGGATTTGCGGTCATCCGTTTCACGTGTCAATTTCGCGCATGTGTTAGATACAGGCCCTCATCCACATTAGAAAGCAATTTCCACAATGTAACGCCATTTGTTAGGTCCAATTCAATGTAATGAAGTCACATATGCAAGCCACCTTTAGGCTTTTTAGGTGGGTCCACAATATTTTTTTACCAGCATCGTTGATTGGAATGCTGAAGTCTCAAGTGATTGATTCAGTTATAAAGGCATTCCTTCTTGAATGTTAAGTCTTTTATAAGTCTTTGATATGTGATTGATTCAAATATAAAAGCATCCCTACTTGAATGTTAAGTGTTACGCCCCAAATCCCGGGCATGCACACATCCCTCGGCGGTCGACTAAAGATGCGCTGTCCCAGGACGCGTCGCCGACCCATTCGTTTTATGCACTTGCGGAAGCAAACTAATAAACCCCAAACAACAAATAAACACAGGGATAGTAAAAGCAGGACAACCACTTATCACAAACCACGCTTTATAAACAGATTAGATTAGCCCTACAAGTCCATATACAATCTAACTCAAAAAGAAACTATTGGGCCACCTACGCTCCGAACCATTCCGTCTCGAGCTTTGGGTTCTCCACGACACCATCAGGAATGTTGATGTCATTGGGTGAGCTACTTCCCCATCCTCGATTCCAACGGGAGATCCATCAAAACCCTACAAAGGACCATCAGGAATGTTGATGTCAATGAACCATGCCTTGAAGCGATGGGGTACCCACTGACAGAGACCCTCATCGACCCAAATAGTGGTCACAAATAATTCACGGGTCCAGGTGGTCTCGGGAATAGGGAAGTAGGAGGACTCGTAGTCTATTTCCTTCAATACCCCAAAACGAACGGGTTGCCTCTTCATACTAAGGACCTGAAAATATTAACCCACGACAAGGTGAGATAAAAATCTCAGCGGGTCAAAACCCTAAACCCCAATTAGGACACAAATTCACCTGGAGGCAGCCTAAACATACATCACACAAGACTTATCTCGCCTCGGCACATCCCTACACATTAGTACATCACATATACCATTATCAATGCAACAAGCATTACTTAATAACCGGAACACATCATTTCAATCACAAATAATCACAAGGGTCCCGATTATAAAGTAAAATCGTTATGACACATCATATACCGTGCTACACAATTTTACCCCATAATCAGGTGCAACTATCACAACCACTCAGGCGTGTTCTAATTATTACGACCCAACGGCCATGGCCAACTCAACAATCGGTGGTTATTTGGCATAATCGAGCATCATCTCGTTTCGTCAGGCACGGTATGATCCCGCGTAAATGCATCAAGACGACATTCCATAAAGGAGCATTGGCCCGGCCTCCACCGCGACCGGCCTCCATTGACGTGGGGCATCCGAACTTAATCAGGCATCGTCCCACATAAACGTATCAAGACGGATTCACTACCCCACGTAAATGCATCAAGGTATTTAGGTGATCACACGCGCACATACTTATCCAAGAACACCGTGCTTTGTATCCAAAATACCTCGTGTTCAAATAATGGATTTTGCCACTTTTCTTTGTATTAAAAATCATCCCAGTAAAATAATCATGCGTGGTCACATGTTTAAATCAAACCAATAAGTATGGTACACTGTCATTTCAAAATCCCACGGTTTTATATACTATATAAAAATTTTGGCATAAAAAACCGACACCCAGTATTTTTCTAATTAAATACCATAAAATCCAATTTTGCAATACTAATCCATAATCAGCACCAAGCACTCAATTGCACAAATAAGCAATCAATTTCACAAATAAATTCAATCACGAGAATCAGTGTAAAATTATGAAAAAATGGCCAATCCATCACAAATTACGCTAATTATGGTTAATTAAATAAATTGCAATTAATTAAATAAATATAATTTAATTAAACTAACCACGATTAATTAACCTTGATTAACTAACCATGGTTAACTAAGCTAACCCAAGTTCAACTAACCTAACCTAGGGTAGTAACCTAACTAACTGACCATCTAACTAACCTAGTTACACTAACCAAACTAACCTAACTAACTAGTTAACCTAACTAACTACTTAACACTAATCCTAATTAACACTAACTAACCTAATAAGTGCAATTAACATCCTAATATGAGATTAGGCGTTAACTCACCGGATTAGGGAAACAACCGGTTCATGGCGATGGTAGTGCAATGGTGGTGAGGACTTGGGATTATGGCGTCACCAACGGAAGCTTAGTCAAGGCTAAAAACAGCCCACAAGGCTCATGGCCAAGGGCTAGAATTCGATTTTGCTTGGGGTTGAGGTGGGCTGGTTGGGCTCAACTAGTGGTATTGGACTGCCAGGCAAGCGCACAGCTAGAGCGGTGAGGTGCTATAGGCGGCTACTTGGCGGGTTGGAGGCTGGCGAACCAGCTAGATGTGCGGTTGAGGGCATGAGGCTAATGCTAGAGGCGTTGGGGCTGGTGGGACAGTGGCGCTGGATGTTGGACTAAGCGGCGCGGATGGACAGGGGCAACGATCGACTGGTGAAGGCGTTGGGTGGTCAATGTTGGAAATGGGAAAATGAAAGATGGAGCAGAGGCAGCAACAATGTGAGGAAGGAAACATGAGGGGAAGTAAAGGTGGGAAGAAGAGGAAGAAGGCAGAAGGGAAGAGGGTCTGCACACATGGGAAAGGAAGGGGAAATTGGAAGGAGGGAGAGAGACCAAGAAAGTCTAAGCAACATCCAATGAGAGCCAAGCCTAAATATCCAAGTACTCAAGTGCTTGTGCCTCAAAGTCTTCAGCCCACAAAGTCTTGCATCCCTCCAATGGCCATTTTCCTTCAATTTCTTCCTAAACAAACTCTTCTTGGTGGCCAAATATTCCAATAAGGCAAAATTAGTTTTCCGCAAAAATTCCGAACTCAACGAAAATTCGCCGAAAAATGAGACGGGGTTCTAAAAATAAATCGTGACACGCTTGAACGTCTGATTCCCGAAACCGAATTTAATTTTGTGATTAAAATCGACCAAACTCAATTTTAATACAACCTAACCTATCATGTAGTTTTTAGGAATTTTAGCGTGTTTAACCAGTGGTCGATAATTTTCAATTCATGTTTGTGCATCTTCGACTCATGACATTCTCGGTTGTCGTAAAATCGCAAGGTTTCAATTACATGTACCAAGTATAAAATTGATAGAAAATTGGGTCAATACTGTTCGACGCAAATTTCGCAATCATGTGGAATCACCCCTAATTCAATTATGTGATTCTGTCGAATCGACCTATATCCGATCACAATTCAATTATAACAGTATCGTATTAATCCTTGCCAATTATTATGTTCGAGCAATCGATAGTTGATTTCCAATTGAATTCTCGAGTCTGTCATATTTATATCCCTTAACGGCCTCACCTAATAGGTTAGTTAACTCATGAAAAACCAGCTTAGAAAAAAATGACCATAGACACGTCGACGAAATGTCCAAGGTGTCACCTTATCGAGACGGAGTCAAATTTCAAAATGTCACATTAAGTCTCCTAGAAGTCCAAGATATGTATAGAGCATTTCCTGAGTAAAATGAGATGCGGATTCAAAATCTCAAAAATTCATTCAAATATGAATTTTTTCACACCCCGGATGATACAAATGACTAAATGCAACCAAAAACCGATATGACTATTTCAAGGTCAACACTCTCAAAGCATTCTAATTATAAATTAGATATACAAAAATCACTGGAAATTTGAGAGTAACCATTTTTCTCAAGACCAATTTCTCTCAACATAGACATGAATTACGTCCAACACAAAAAGCCACACCAACTGCCAATGCAATAACCAAACGCAAATCGTAGTGAAAGAACTAGCTGTACTCGGACACGAGCAGCGGTGTCCTGACCAGACATGATGTCGTGCCTTATCTGCTTCACCATCGCCTGTCTCTTGTTCCTCAGCAGCTTTATACTTGCCACCGTCATCTTTAAGCTGTTTTGCTGTTCATTCCCAAAACAAGTAACAAAAAACTCTCCATGAATATAACCACAAAAACCCCTCACCTTTTATTTGCTATTACTTGAACATAGAAAAGAAAAAGCCCCCGAGTAAACCAATTTCATGTGTGGACTTCATGTTGCATACGTTGCGAATGGTGGCCAAGCGTTTGGTCTCTTCCTTGATCCGAACCTGGTGGGAGAGGATGCAGTCACAGACCACCTTCTTCCTATCCATCTCGTCCTCCTTGACCCTGAAAGTGGACAGAGCAGACCTCAACATCTCCTATTCCTCCCTCGAGAGCAACAAGTTGCTGCTGAAGCTCAAGCTCCCTGATGAGTTCTGCAAGACCAGCTGCTGCCTGCCGTTGGGTTCTGCAAGACCAGCCACTGCCTGCTGCAGCTACCGCTGTTGCTGCTGCTGCCGCTGCCGCCACAGCTGCTGCTGCAGCTGCCGCTGGTGCTGCTGCTGCCACTGCTGCAGCAGCCGCCGCCGCCGCAGCAGCTGCTGCCGCAGCAGCCGCCGCCGCAGCAGCCGCCGCCGCTGCAGCAGCAGCTGCTGCTGCCACGGCGGCTGCCACCGCGGCAGCGACTGCCGCGCAGCGGCTGCCGCCGCAGCGGCTGCCACTGCAACAACGGCTGCCACATCTGCTGCCGCAGCTGCTCCCGCCCCAGCTGCTCCCACAACTGCCTCAGCTGCTCCCGCTGCTGCCGCCGCCGCCGCTGCAAAAATAGATAGCACATTGGATCGTCCCAAATACAATATTAAAGAAACCATATATTTATTGGATATTCTGGAGATTCTAAGTGAATAAATAGCAGATGACACCTTTATTTTGATTCCCCAGTCCAAAAGATAGATTCATAATAATTTGAAATTGACTTTTCAGAAAATTTTGGAGGGGCAACGTGCATGATAATCAAGCAAAATTCCCGATTTTTTAAGCATTTTTCCCAAGCAGGGAACCGCATAAAATTGAGCATTAAGCATAGTTGTTGATTAACCCAAACAAAATCACGTGAACAATCTGTGTCCTTTTTCTGTTTTGTTTTGGATAATCCTATCTCTTATTTTGCTGAGACTAGTAAGATTGCAACAACTTCCTGTGTTTGTGCATATACTCATTGACATCACTCCCAAACTTCAGACCTATTATATCCACAAGAGAAAACACCTCAAATGAGTTAACATACCACCATCGGACGAAAGCAAAATACAAGAAAGGGGATTAAGCTTAATGTAGTGCCTTGTAAAACCTTTGTTCAAGCGGACGGGCTAGGATGAAGAGGATCTGACGTCACCGTCAGCCTCAGAGCTCTTGCATGAGGACTTGATGTCGTTGCGCTCAAACAAAGAGGAAATTTGTGGATTTGACAAAGGACACTCAAATGAAGAATAGGAGGATGGATGAACAAGAAGCAGACTTGACGAAAAAGAAGTACACCATAGAGGCATGGACGAGAAAGACCAATGAAGAGGTGAGGAGAACTTGAGAAGAACACTCCACAAATTAGGAGAAGTGAAGAAAACAAGAGAAGAAAACTCAGTTAGGAGAGGTAAAAAAAAAGGGAGAAGAAAACTCAGTTAGGGCTTGGAAATTTGGGGCAAACCTTAAACGGAGACATTTTTGCTCACAAACCTTTTCTTTTAAGCTCTACACCACGTAGAGAGTGAAATGAAAAAAAAAACCGCCGTCAGCATTTTCTGTTAGGCAAATTAAACGGAGTTAACAAAGGAATCGGTTGCACCAACTTGACAAATTTCAGTACTCGATTGCACTTTTCAACCAGTTCTTGAACTTATGGTGCATCTACCCCTTTAATATTCTAATGGTGCTCTTACCCCTTTAAGGTTTGCCCCAAAAGAAATTTGGGGCAAACCTTAAACGGAGACATTTTTGCTCACAAACCTTTTCTTTTAAGCTCTACACCACGTAGAGAGTGAAATGAAAAAAAAAAAGAAGAAGCGCCGTCAGCATTTTCTGTTAGGCAAATTAAACGGAGTTAACAAAAGGAATCGGTTGCACCAACTTGACAAATTTCAGTACTCAATTGCACTTTCTCAACCAGTTCTTGAACTTATGGTGCATCTACCCCTTTAATATTCTAATGGTGCTCTTACCCCTTTAACGTTTTACCTTCACTGTATATATCGCAACTCGTGGAAATCATCTTCATAATGACTAGTACTAAGTAAGAAATGGGCAAAAAAGTGGAATATATTATGTGGAAATATACCAAGTAAAACCATTCGTTTCATATAAAACCAGAAAACATTTTAAAAAATAGGCTCTAACCTATTCTTTTTATATATCACCTACGATATGAAGTTTTTCCAACCATTTGTGATAAAAACTGAAACTTCTCTCTCATCTTCAAGCAACTGAACCCTGGTGACCTCTGATAAACCAAGTATTTAAACCTCAGTACGGTCCCACTGACAAACCAAGCATATTCCACCATCTTCGCTGCCAGGAGGAATACTAATAACACAAGTATTTAAACTTCAGTACAGTCTACACCGAGTGCAACCAAACCGAGTGTTCAAACTTCAGACATATAGCTAGTCTACCGACGCGGATTTACCTCAAATGGAGACAGTAGTTCCTTCATGTCTCCCGGTATGCGCATTTGCAGTTGTGCACTGCTCTCTGCATGTGAAACCATCAATTGGTGCCCAACCAATGGGTCTGCTAATGCAGCTGGTACAATCTCTTCCTCCTGCAAAAACTGGAGACATTAACAAACCCAGGGCATTGTATATCACCATTTTTGTGGCCTCACTGGAGGAAGGACACCTAATTACCACATGTTGGCCCTACTCCAATTCGATTTGACAAACTGACCAGACCAATTTTAAGACTGAAAAACAAATGAATTTTATGCAGGTTCTTGTTTTATTGCCCGAAAGGCTCAAAGCAAGAAATCTGGCAACATGAAAGAAGAAAAACGAATACCGTCGTCCCTAAGACGCCATCTAATGCTGATGATTGTAATGCTGAAAACATGCTTTTCTTACCCATAACACGAATGGTGCTGTACTAGTAAAAGCTTCAGCACATCAGACCAGATTGTCCTTGAAAATCGGCACTCCAAAAATAGATAGCACTTTGAATTGTCAAATTATGTAGGCTAGTTCAAGCTCTAACTTGAAAATATCCCAAATACAATATTAAAGAAATCGTACATTCTTTGGATATTCTGGAGATTCTAAGTGAACAAATAGCACTTCAAGTAAGATGACACCTTTATTTTGACTCCACAGACCAAAAGATGGATTCATAATAATTTGAAATTGAGTTTTCAGGAAATTTTTATGGGCATTATGCATGATATTCAAGCCAAATCCCCAATCCTTTTAGCATGTTTCCGAAGCAGAGAACTGCGAAATTGAGCATTAAATATAGTTGCTCCCACCTTAATCAACCGAAACAAAAGCATGCGAAGAATCTGTGTCCTTTTTCTGTTTTGTTTTGGACGATCCTATCTCTTATTTTGCTAAGATTAGCAAGATCGCAACAACATCCTGCGTTTGGGCATATACCCATTGACATCATTCCCAAACTTCAGACCTATTCAATCCACAAGAGAAAACAACTCAAATGAGTTCCCATACCTCCTTCGGAATGAACGCAGATTACAAGAAAGGAGATTAAGCTCGATGTAGTGGCTTATAACACCCTCATTAACGCCGCCCGGCTTTGGACGAAGAGGACCCGACATCGCCGTTGGCCTCATCGAGCTCTTGCGCAAGGACTCGACGTCGCCGCGCTCGAACGAAGATGAAATTTGGGGATTCGGCGAAGAAGAAAAAGGACACTCAGATGAAGAAGAGGAGGATCGATGAATGAGAAGCGGACTCCATGAACGAGAAGTACACTACGGACAAGAAAGACTGATGAAGATGTGACGAGAACTTGAGAAGAATACTCAATCAGGGCTGGAAATTTGGGGCAAACCTTAAAAGGGCAGAAGGTTTTGCACACAAGTATTGTGTTTGATGGCTCGAAGCTCTATATGCCACGTAGGAGTGTGAAAAGAATAAACAAAATTTTTCATTTGACCAATTCAACGAAGTTAATAAAAAGACACGATTATATTAAATTAACAAGTTTCATGATTCGATTATAATTTTTGTAAGTTTTAGTACTTCTAATGTATTTATCTCTTTAATGTTCTATTTACACTATAAATATTGCAAATCATTAAAGTCATTGTCATAAAATATTGCAAATCTGAACCTCTTACTGCAACCATGTAACTTTCTCATATACAGAAAAAAGGAAAAGCCAAAAAAACGCAGAGAGAGAACATCACATGCGTCTACTGCTTTTTAAAGTAAGCGAGACCGAGACTTATTGTATGATTGTTTCTTTTTTTATTTTCCACAATTATTATAAATCTCCTTATAGTTGAATTTATGTTTGTGAATGGTCTTGCTGACTTACCTTATATTGCTTGAAATCTTGGACGGAGCCTTCGAATCCTTGCTTCAGCCCAAGTAATTTTGGGCAACGGCCAATATTTAAGTAGCAATCATTTGGCAATTCGGTGGTCGACACGTCAATCAGACTTTCCAACAATGGGCAGTCATCAAGGCATAAGAACTCCAAAAACTTCAACTTGTCGAGGCCCTCGACAATTCGTAGCTCAGGGCTGGAGTCTATGCACAAGTACTCGAGGTTCTTTAATTTTGACAAACCACCAAGACTTTGCAAATGATTTGCAAAAATTATCAATTCTTGCAACGATTTTGACCCACCAACAACTTGAATACTGAGTGTCTTAACATAAATCTCTATGTCGAGTCTCCGCAACTTATTGAAGACTCTCGATGCAAGGACTAGTGAAGATTCATGAGAAGATTCCCAATGTCTGTCAACGTACACAAACCTTCTGAAGGACTCACATTCACTGATATCCAAATTGCTCAACAATTCCAGAACCCCAGCGATGTGGATCTCATCTAATTTTGGGCAGCACGCCACGTTGACCTCTTCTAGCTTCGTCATGCTGGATAGCATGAATCTCTCGAGGGGTCCACAGCCAAAAATTATAAGCTCCATTAAATTTGGAAGCTGAAGCCCATCGAGTCTTATCTCTTCATTTGAGAGCGAAGGAGCGTTAATTTTGACAACTTCTCTAAGTGGGAGGAGAGAAACGTGATTGAATTGAAATTATCAAGAGTTAGCTCTAATAGAGAAGAGGGAAGTTGCTTGAGGGGTTGCAAGTTCAATCCACACAAACGGAGTTTGTAAAGCCGAGTAAGGGAAGCCAACTCAGTGGGAGCAGGGACATGGAGGAGACACAAGCTTAATTTTTTTAGTTTGGATAACCCCCTGATCCACTCTAAATCACCAGTATAAGTTCCATCTAGTCCGTCAATATTTTTGGAGCCGTCATCTAGTTTCAACCTAACCAAATTAGTCAAGTTTGAGAGGTCCGGCAACTCTCGGATTTCATCAAACCCTTTTAACACCAGTATTTGAAGCCGTAGAAGCAAGCCAATTTTAGAAGGAAGTTGACTTTTCAAATTTCCTTCAACCTGAAGGGCTTTCAGATTCTCAAACTTTCCGATGGCACTGGGTAACTCCACTGGACGTGCAATTGAAAGCTGCAACTCCCGCAATGATTTCCACTTAAATATGAAATCCGGTAATTCCTTCATTGCACAACAGTATTGTAAAGAGAAGTGCTCTAGATTTCGTAGGTCCCCAATTTTTTCAAGCAAACCTTCAAGGCGATCGCAAAGATCAAACTTTAAATCTTTCAGATCCTTTAACTTCCCAATAGAGCCATCAATCTTCGTTAAGCCGTTGCAAGCCAAAAAGTCAGCCTCTCTAAAGTTGAGCATTTGGATAAGTGGTGTTTTGGTTATGCCATGACAATTAGCAAGACTAAGAACTTTCAATTTTCTTGCCCCCTGTAAAAAGTGAATACATTATCCAATGGAAGAGCAGTTCAAACGTTCATTTTAAGGACAAAGAAAGGAAATAAGCATATGACGCACCTTTATTAACTGCAATAATTTCTGATCGTCTATAGTGGGAATGCTTGAAAATTCAAGTACAACCACATTCTTTAAGCACATATTGGTCAGCTCACAGCGTGAAAACAGAGAACCACTCCAATAAATCCATTTTAGTTTGGGAAAACAATCCATTAGATCGCCAACAAAGGATCCATCATCTAATCTAAGGAACCTTAGTTCTTTAAACCTTCCAATCTCTTCACTTTTGATACATATGCATTTGTGAGTTACTTCCATCGCTTGAACTTTCTTCATCTGCAAACGAGAACAAGAAAGGAGTAGCATTCAGCATTCCATTTTATCAGGGAAAAGTATTAAAACCAAGAAGCAAAAAGAGAATCTATTAGTTCTCTCATGAAGTGTCCCACCTCCTTTGTCTTCATTGTAGTGAGGACTTCATCTCGAATCCATAACCTACTACGCCCTTCAAGAATTGTTCGATTTTCTTGACGAACAATTTCCCTTCCAAGATCTCTAAGTTGATCGTGCATCCAAAACTCATTGTTCACTCCAATCTTTATCAAGGACTTGTTTTTGAGGACCTCAATTCCACTAATTGGGAAAAATTCACAATCTGTCCACATATAAATTGGGTTTGTCATTTCCTCACCAATGAAAAAGCATGCAATATCCAGAAAAATTTGTTGAACCTCAGGAGTCAATGCATCATAGCTAATCCTCAACTTTTTGAAAACACCTTGTGGAGGTGCTTTGTGTAACTTGTCCAATGTTTCTTTCCATAGGGCTTGTCTTTTATTGTTCAAAAATGAACCAATTACTGCAATAGTCAAAGGAAGGCTTCCACTACCATATACAATTTCCTTTGAAATATCATCGCGGTCATCTGAAGGAGAGTCCTTGTTAAATGCATGTCTGCTGAAAAGCTGAAGCGCATGATCACTACTCATCACCTTCATTTCATAACGTAATATATTGTACTTTGGTTTAGTGATTTGCAACACATCCTTGTTTCTAGTAGTAATCAGTACTCTAGACTCTGAACACAAAGTACCTTTTCCAACTAATTTCTCCACTTGTTCGCTTTCATCAACATCATCCAGTACAATTAAGACCTTATTGCGAAGTGTTTCTCCAATCCTCTCCATTCCATTGTCAGTTGCATCAATGCTTTCTGTTCCCACGGCATTTCCTATTTCAGATAGTAACTTCTTTTGCAATCCAATTAAGCCATCCAATCTTGACGACTTTTCTCGAACATCTTCAAGAAAGTAGCAATGCTTTCCAAAGTGGGTAGAAAGTTCATTAAACACGACCTTGGCAAGAGTTGTTTTACCGATACCCCCCATGCCATGAATTTGAATGAGCCGTCCACCTCCAGAGCCTACGTCTAACAAATTTTTTATTGCTACCACTTGATTATCGATTCCAATTAAATGTTCGATCCTGAGACTTTTGCTTTATCTTCAACTTCTTCACAACCTCTTCAACGACCAACTTAATGAGTTCCCCTTGGCTGTCATGAAGGAAAACCATTTCAATAGGGGAAAATTATAGGGAGTAAAAAAAAAAAAAATCTAAATTTCATTCGTGAAACAATTCCATCAGACTTCGACGGAATCTCCTTTTTGTTTTGTTCGTTTCCTAGCAGTTGATGTTATTCAATACATCTGCTTAACTGCGCAATAATTCAATAACTAATATGACATCAACAATCAAGACATTTCTTCTCAAATTTTGTACTGAATGTAAGGTTTTCTTAGTTATCACTTTTGATAACTTAACATTTGTAATTTGATGTGTTGTGCAAACCTTGTGTACTTGATCTTGTAAAGTTCCAAAATAACACCAAGCATGCATAAAACAAACATTTTGACAAGAATGATGGAATTGACCTTGAAGGATTTCAGATTTGATTTTTCTAGCTAATTCTATGTAACCATAAAAAGTATGAATCTACATCACTTTCAAAGGCACTTTTCATTCACATTGCTAGGTGCCACGAGTTGCATTGTGTCATGATGAAAATTGACGATCCCAAAATGTGATTAGCAATCCTCAAATTATGTTAATCTTCTTTGTGCAAGATGAATGTACAATTATTTATGCATCGCGAATTAGCATTTTATCAGTTATATTCATGGGACAACATTAGAAGTGGTACATAATATGTTCAAGAGGAGAAATGTTTGATGCATTGATTGAAAGATCAAATTATTAGACAGGATCGTGCATGGTACTCAATTATTCCACTTTTAGCCCATTATATAAAATGCTTCTTTTTCTAGCGTTTTCAATTTTTTTTTTTTATACACACATACCATTTAGTATTACTAGTGTAAGTCCCACCTCAATCGTGGTGATACATCAATGTTATTAAGTTTTGAGAAGTAGTTCTAGAAGCATTAGAATTTTACTAAGAGTTGCTTACTAAATGACAAAGGTGAACAATGGAACAAAATTTATATAGACCATCAACGAAAGGAAAAAAATGAACTTTGTTTTCTATTTTTAGTTCTTCATTAAAATTAGACATATGATAGCGCTTCTAGTGAAATCAAGAACACTAACAATTTTAATAGCTCTAGCATGATTTTTATGCTTTTGGATTCTCTTCTCCTTCATTTAGTATGTTCCTTCTTTCTATGAATTATTTACTTAGTTTTTGAAACCGGGAAAAAGAAATTAGGGAAAATAAGGATCTTAGAATGCAGCAAGCTCACCCTTTGTATTTCTTGGCTTCCCAACCCTTTATTGCACCAACCTCCTTCAAAGCCTCTCTCCAGGAATCTACTTTTTTAGTGCTCTGCTTCTTCCTGCGCTCCAAATTGAGAATAGCATCCCGATACAATGGGGTTTTCAGCTTGACATCATTAGGTTTCACGTCAAAGAAAATATGTAGGATCTCTTTATTCCCATTTGACTTAGAGGTGTTATCCACAATCTGCCTGAGCTCATGGAGACACCAGTGGCTCGAAGCGTAGGTTCGAGAGAAGATGGGGATATAGATCCTTGAGTCGTTGATTGCTCTCCGGAGTGCTCCATCAATTTTTTCACCAACACGAAGCTCTTCATCATCTCGAAAGACGTAGATACCAGCATCAGTCAAGCTATGGTAGAGGAAGTCAGTAAATCCATCACGAGTGTCGGGTCCTCTGAAGTTCAAGAACACTTGATACACGCTTCCTGACGATGCTCCTGCCTCTGAGCTCCCCATTTTGAACTTTAGCTTTAGCAGCACTCTACCTCTCTCCGTCGTGGGTGAACAAGATAGGCCTTCGCCCTTGGCTGATTGAAGGTCTCAACCACAAACATATCGTGTAAATATATCATGAGTGAGGTTACCAATGATCAGAGAAAAGCATAAAAAATACTATCGCAGACTATTATATAATTTTTTTTTTGGTAAAGCAGACTATTATATAAATTCAGCTACAGAATAACAAAAAAGAAGCACGTATGTAAATTCCCGCATTATATTCAAACTCCCAATGATCCATATCATTTGTAAGTCGAATTTTTGGAAAGGTTGAGATTAGCCTGCAATCTTCTCATAAATCCACTTGTCTATTCTTGTTAAGAAGCTGATCAGGGAGACTTTGGTCCAATTATACAGGAAGGAACGCAACAAAAATACAAATTGGTATATCAGTCCCGACGACCAGATCCGTCCTCGATCGTGGACACCACTCATTCTAAGCAAGGTTTTCATGAAAACGAACTCTTCAAGGCAAATCCAGAACAAGTCAGAAGAGAATCGTACCGTGTTCGTGGTCACTGCTGCCGGGAAAGGGCTTCGTGAAGATGAATATCGATGGCTCCTGGTCCTGGCTAGCCGATTCGTCGGAGGGGTTCGTTGCCGGAGTCGCTCGGGACGACCGGGGGACGTTGATCGCTGGGTTTGAGAAGAAGATCGTGGCCTCCTCTGCTCAGCACTCGGAAAAACTGGAACTCAAAGAAGTGCTTGTCGGTGGCTGTGCGAGGAAAGGAAGCTCGAAGACTTTTAAGTCTTCCAAGCGATCTGTGAGTGCCTTCCAGCTGTATGTACGGTGCATGGGCCCTCCGGTGTTTCATTTTAGACAATCGAATTTTCTCAAATTGTTTCTTGTCGAGAACAAAAAGTGTTTGCCGCAAAATAATAGTTGCTAAGGAAAAAAAAAAAAATGTCTAGGACACGGAATTGATCTTAAAGTACTATTCCTACAGCACCTAACCAAATCCACCTACGTTGGGAGAGATAATTATCAAATGAGTAATAAATTTTATTGTACAAATATTAATTCAATACTATTTTTTAAAAAAATTTTGCTAATATAACTTTAAACCTTTGTACAAAAAATCTAAACTATGCCTACTACGATATATTTATCTTAAATTTTTTATGACATCAAAAATTCCAAATTTATATTTATTTCACACATTATATTTATCACAAACTTCTTCTTGTGACATTAACAATTTCAAACTTGTATATATGTAATAGATTTACCCCAAAAATATAGTGTCGCAAAAAAAAATTAGGATTTTTTATGCCAGATTTTTTTTTTTGAGGTAAATGTGTCACCCTATGACACATATTTTAGAAATTATCCGTAAAATTTCTATGCATAGAGTAGCTTGCTTGATGTGTCAACCGTTATCAGGCACAACACTTCCATGCGAACCTAAGAAGGACAATAATGCACTCGAAAAGGGTAAAAAGAAACACCAAGGAAACCCTCGCATGTGCATACTTTATGGAAGTGAAGCAAAGCAATAGTCGACAAAAAGTTGAAGGGAGGCATGAAGTTTCTAATAAATGCCAAACAACTTTATAGAGACTGGGTCGGAAGGTGCCCTTGCTTTTCCTAAAATAAATAAATAAAAATAAAAACCAACCTGCCTTTTGAGGCAAGCACATAAAATTCTCTATGGAGGCTTGTTCCATTTTTCAATTCTAACCATTAGAAAGGGCATTCGGAAAACACAAACATAATTCAAGGAGGTGGCTTATATTTTGCATATATCTCTGTGCATGCATATGATTTAGGCAATGGGATTATATCACGAATCATGAAATTGGTTGGATACTCTTAATTACTCAATACTCGATATCAATAGGAAACAACATACAACCTATTTTCTATATATCTCAAAGTGTATTAAGAATTTTGATTCAAGTTTAGCTCCCTACATTTTCTAGCACAAGTTGATCTCTTTGAAAGGGATTAAAATGATGACTATATATGTGCAAACACTTTAGAATCTTCAAAAGAGCGGAAGAAAGAATATAGTCAAGGGCTATATCTTAAGAAGGAACAAGCTCAGCTCGTGATTATTCCCTTTAGTCGATCTACATCTCTGATTGGAGGTAAAATCTCTCATTTTCCATAAGCGTATTGAATTGACACAGAAGGAGAAAAATAAATGAAGTGCAGGCTATGCTGATGTCATGACGATTGTAAGTGGGGGCAGTTCCGCTATTTTCAAACTCTCAAGCAACCCTCATCAACGGTTCACACCCTACGAATTTCTTTTTTTCTTCAGTTTTTGTCTCCTTTTATTTAGGTTTTCTCTGATTTTTTAAATAATTTCTTTGGTCTTTCTTCGCCTCATTAGCACCAATGTAGAAAGAAATTACAAAGCGCCACATCCAATTTTGGAATCTATGTTAGCAAATTTGGTTATGAGTCTGTCATAAAGATTAAATTGTACCCAACAAAAAACGTTTATGACTTGATTGCACAAATTCAAAATTTGGGACTTGACTGCATATTCGGCCAAACATTATGGACTTTTTGGTATGATTTTCATTTATAAGAACCTAAAATGAGAATCAGCATAGTGGATAGTAAATATTTTTATAAGATAATAACAAACGAGGGTTACTCAAATAAAAATTCATAGTTTGATTTCCATCCTACATTAATCTCTCCCACCGAGAAGAGCTCTACTATTGACTGGTTTTCCCATCTATCTCTTATCTTGATTTGGCATGTCCTTCCACAGCTGTAGAATAAACTTGTAGATTAGCAGCAAAAATAGCATATTGGTTGTGAGGACAAATTTTCACGCCTACAAGCGCAAGGAGAGGGAAATCGCGTGGAGTGGGGTCGCTATTCCAGCCATGCGTGTGTAATGAACACGTGAAAGTTCAACTGTATCTCCTTGTGAAATCCCCCATGTAAGCGCAAGAAAAATTGAAAACGCGTGGCGCGACTCTATTATATGTTGGCAAAAGCAAAAGGGGACAGACTCGTGCATGATTTTTATCTCTTTAGTGTTTTTCCACAACTTTTTGTTTGTCTTTTTGACAATTCAACTCAAATGTAAGTCGATGAAGGTACCTGTGCCTGTCCTAAAGGAAAAAAATTGAAGTATCTTTTGAGTCAAGCACATAAATTTCTCTGGTGGGTTGTCCCATTTTTCAACTTCAATTATGCAAAAGGCATCCTGAAAACACAAACATAACCGTTGAGAGGTGCCGCAGAAGTAATCTAAGGTATTTGGACTATATCACGACTCATTGAATTGGTTGCATGCACAAAGCATCAAATATTCAATAAGAAAAAAAAAACCAAAACCTCTTTTTGTATATCTCCGTGTGTGCGTATAATTTGTTTCATGTTTAGCTCTCTCCATTTTTCAGTATAAGCTAAGCCAACGAATCATAAAATATTAATGAAATATATAACTTACAATTTAATATAGCTGAGCCTCACAATAAAGGAAATTAAAATGCCTAGGTTCAACAAACTGATCATCCGTTTAAAAATAGGACTCGTGTGTAAACCAATTTGGTGGAAAATTTCTATGCGATATAATCAGTTATTTCAGCTCTAATACCAAATAATTCGAGACAATAAGGAGAAGAAGTGAATCAGAAGCGGAAAGGGGATGCCAAGATCAACAATTGACAACAAAGAAGAGAAAGAAATAATTTGTGAAATTGATTGATGCTCTCAAAAAAATCAGATACTCAATATCAAACAACATAAAAAAAAATTAATATATCTCCATACCTGCATATAATTTGGTTCAACTTTAGCTCTATCCATTTTTTGGCATAAGTTGACCTATTTGAAAGGGGATAAAATGCCAACTATGTACGTATAAATATTTTAGAATTAGAGAGAGAGAGAGAGAGAGAGAGAGAGAGTAGACAAAAACTACATCTTTAGGAGGAATAAGCCTAACTCGTGATTACTTCCTTCAATCGGTCTACATCCCTGAATTGAGGTAAAATATTTCATTTTTCATAAGCTCTTTGAATCGACATAACATTCTAAAAAATCAAGCTATATGATTTAATATTTGACAGGCTTGTGCCAACTAAAATGAATAGGATGATGAGGATAAAGAAAAAGAAGTGTAGGCTCTGCTCATTGACATTATAGTGGGGGCAGTTCTGTCGTCCCCAAACCCTCTAACAGCCCTCACCGATGGTTCCACTCTCTATGACTTTCAGTTTTATCTGGTCTTTGTATTTTTTTCTTCAATTTTTAATTTTTTTTAATTTTCCTAACGTGGGGCCACATTAGCACCACATCAGAGCCATGTATGTTAAAAGAAATTACAAAATGCCAAGTCAGATTTTGGCATTTATGTTAGCAAATTTGACCATGAATTTGCCAGCAGGATTATATTGCACTCAATGAAAACCGTTTAGGATTTATTTGCATAAATTTAAAATTTAGGACTTGATTGTATATTCGATCAAATGTTTTGAACTTTTGGTGTTTCACTTACAAAAGCCTAAAACGAGAATCTAGTAAGATAAGAAAATTTCACTTATAAGTACCAATTACTAAGATAAAAATTCTAGTTTAATTTGCACCTTCTATTGGTCTCGCCAATTGAGAAAAACTCCGCTATTGACGAGTTTTCCAATGCATCTCTTTTCTTGATTTGGCTTATCCTTCCCAAACTTTAGAATAATAAACTTGTAGATTAGCAGCTAAAATAGCACATTGGCTGTGAGGACAAATTTTCACACCGACAAGCGGCTGGCACAAAATCTATATGGTACAATATGTGTTCTTGGTTGTCATGTTCCATCGGTTAAGCGAGATTGACAATTTTCTCATTGATTTTTGACTCACTAACCCTTGCAAAACTTGAACATGGCGCACCCATTTCTTTAACTTTTTGTCATCATAAGACTCACTAAAACCATATTATAGTTGAAAAAGCCTTCAACACAATTTAATCAATGCTTTTGGCTCTAATATTAAATAATGCAGGATGAATATAGTTCTGATACCAATTGATGAAGAACGTAACTAGAAGGAGAAGACGTCAAGATTGGTAATGGATAGAAGAGAATAGAAATACAGGAGAGAACACAAAAATCGATATTAATTTAATATTCAATCAGTCTCTTGTTTTAATTGTGATCACAAAGCTAGCTTTGAAGGATATTGGATATCATATATGTCTCTCGTCCATGATTGTCCATGATTGTCCATGTTTAAACCTATTAAGTTGATAGATAAGTCTCCCATAAGCTCAAATTAGTACAAGGCGATTTAAAATTGTGCAAGGTTAGCCAGCCGCCATCAAGACGGACAATAACACTAGCATCAACCGAATGGGACTGCCTAGTAGTCCAAATTGAAGTTTTATCCCCCTCAAAACAAGATTAAATTTGGATCGATCTTAGAGATGGCACAGTTTTTAAACATGATTAAAATGTAAGAGTAAAGTTAAGATGGAATCCCGACAGAGAAGTGAATCCTCCCAAAAAGACTTGAAATGCAAGGGATAAAATAAAGCCAATTTCTTTGGCTGTAAAAGTAATAATAGGCCACTTTAGTCGAGCCATGTCCAAGTAATAAACACACGAAGCTTTCGCTCAACTCCTCGTGAAAGCCCCACGTAAATGCAGAGAAAGTGAAACGGGTGGCTCGATCCCATTATATGTGGGAAGAAGAAAAAAGGAGGCATGTTTCTGACGTTATCTTTCGTGTTTTTCCACAGCCTTTCTTTTTGACAATTCAACTCAATTGCGAGCAAGTGGACGAAGTACACATATAAAATAAGAAAGGAAAGAGACACGAAGAGGGCAGGAGACTCTTGCAAGGGGGTCGAAACTTTTTGAGGCTTCTTAGTTGCTAGGATGTTAAGCGGTAAATGAGAGGAAATTGTAGGGGTAGGTAAACACAATGATTTTGAGTCCTCTTTTGTAACCAACCATGACCTTAAGTCCACTCTATTTGGTTTTCTATATTTGCAAGAGAAACTTTAAAGTATTTAATTGCTAGAAGCTAGATTTCACTTGATCTAGTAACATCTATTCATATATCCTGACAGAAGATTCAAAATATGACAAGATAAGAGTCATATTTTCCTTCGTGAATGGAGGAAATTTTCTCCAGCTATGCCTCTTATTATTAGATTATAAGTCATAGATATCCCTCATATGGAAACTAAACTAAATAAGAATGCGGGTGATGTCTATATTTTTCACTCACTAATCAGAGGTATGGTTTCCTCCAACTATGGACAGATGAAAAACATGGCTTTAATAATAGTGTACAGCAATTTATTGCCGTAATTATGTATTTATTATGAAAAGGCATCAGTCATACCTACAATAATTGATAGTATGTGGCCCATCTAGATTTTCCGTAAGAGCCATTATATGTGAATGTTTCACATCTCTAGCAATGTTTTTCAATTTTCTAGTTGATTCCACTTGTCCTAGAGCCTCAAAAGGGACTTGAGTCAATTCTCTAGTATCACTCTTTAAAAATTATTCAACATGATTGTATCTGAGCGAAACTATAGGCAGAAAGTGGACAATCTACAAGAGATGATGGATTTCTATAACTAGATTTTGAGTGTCTACATGCTTGATGAAAAAACTCGTCTTAAAGATTTGATTTGAATTCAAATTGGTGATTTGTAGTTGGATCAAGGCAACGGAATATATGGAAAATAGGTAGGTTAGAGAAGATGGATTAGATCTTAACTTCAAGAAGTGTCCTGGGAGAAAATGTAAATTGCATTGAGAGTGATATTATATTGAAAGGAAATACACGGAATTGGAAATTGACATCACTGAAAGGACATTGCACAGAGATAAAAGTGCATGAAAACGAAAATAGAAGGAAAATGAAAGCACAAACTTGGTGCGAGTCTTCATGTTGTTTGTGAGTGTCCAAGATTAGTCGAGTCCACCTAGTTTTTCTCTAGCTCCCGCACTTCACATGTTCGGTAACTTCTTATGTCTTCATGTTCGATAAATTCATTCAAACTAGTTTGGTCGAATTCATACATGACACGGTTAAAATGGACACTCGTTAATGGTCACCCATAGCACCGGATTGCAACTTAGTGCAAATAAAGATAAGATGAATTATTTATAAACCCAAGTGATGAACTAAGTTTAGATAAAAGTAACTAGACCAAAGATATGAAACTCTTATCCATCAACCAGAATTTTTGCTTGGTGAGTTACATGTTATGCTGTCATTGACATGCAAACTTAACAAAAATTAAATGTTGGTGATGTTTATGTTGGTAACCTACTAATCAAAAGACTAACTAGAGAAAATTTCCTTTTCGAAGGGAACATAAATCAAGTGAAAAATCTTGACAATGATTATCATGTTTTGTTATAGTAATTATATCATAGACAAACGATTGTATATACACTTCTTGGTGAGAAAATCCTCAAAATCTCCCGTAATTCTACAATCACGCCTAGGTTCAAATATGAGCCCGGAAGCTCTTTGCTTATTGATGACCAAAATGTAAACTAGGCCAATAATCCTTACCCGGAATCTCTGGACTTTGTTAGGTTTGAACCGTTATTTGGACTGCACCAAACATACGTGATTTCTTCCTTTTCAGCCCATGGAGATCACGTTGATCTTCAATTTAGCGTGTTCAAAATTTGAGACACCATCCATAGGTGGAAGGGAAAAGTACCAAGATAGTCCTAAACATTTTGTATTGGTACCAATTCGGTCCTAAACTTTTCAATTGGACCAATTTAGTCATAAATTTTTTCACATTGGTACCAATTCAGTCCATCCGGCTAATTTAAGCCTAGGAAATTGCTGATTTGCCGCCCGGTGGTCTTACTTGGCGCAACGTGGAAATTTTTTAATGATTTTTGATAATTTTTTCAGATTTTTAAATTATTTTTTTATTTTTTCTCTTTTCTTTTTAATTTTCTTTTTCTTTTCTCCTTACCCTTGGCCGGCGAGGTCGCCGGCCGCCCAGCTAGTCGGGGCAAGGGCCCCCGCCCGCCCTCGGCCCGGCGAGGGCCGCCGCGCCTCACCGGCCACGGGCAGGGCGTCGGCCCCGCCCGCATCCGGGCGAGGGGCGCGGCGGCCCTCGCCTAGAATCCGAGCGAGGGCATGTATGTGCTCAACGCTTCTCCTGCGGCATCTCTCTCCGTTGCTCGCCGCTCGAAGACTCTACCCCTCGACAAGGGCCCTTGCTCGAATGCCGGGCGAGGGCCGTTGTGCCCTCGCCTGCCACGAGCAAGGGCCGGTCGTGCCCTCGCCCGTGGCCGACGAGTGCGCAGAGGCCCTCGGCCGGTGTGGGCGAGGGTTTCGACCCTCGCCCGGATGCGGGCGGGGCCGGCGTCACGCCCGATCCTCGGGCACGCACACATCCTTTTGGCTTGGTCGATTTTATAATGCGATATCCCAGGACAATGTATCGCCGACCCTTTCATTTTTTAAAGCACATGCGGAAGCTGTTAAAATCCCCAAACAATAAAACGATGGGATAGAAAAACAGGGCCATATTTTTCGTATTGAAATTTATAACCAAACTTTTATACAAACCACAAATCACTTCATAACTATTCACATCAAAATGGAGATATCAAAAGAAGATAGGATCTCAATCCATCCAAGCCATACTCAAGGCCCATCTCGGTATTATCTTCTTCTTTCAAAATCCTTCCCTTCAAGTTTCACCTCCGAGTTCTCATTCTCGAGACTCCTCCTCATCGGCTCCTCGGCGGGGTCCGAAATGGTTTTCCCCAAAGCTGGGATGAGATTACGTCTCGGCGAGTTCTACCCCACTAAGCCCGATTAGTAAACTATTATACCGTAGGCCGCCTAAACACGCACGGGGCGGAGGACTTACCTTGGCCTCGATTCCACCTCCGCATATTAGCACGGTTCAATAGGCACCTAAGCAATTACATCACAGATCAATATCTCGATCCATCGACCTGCAGTCGATTTCATGTCGTTCGACCATTCCCGTCGTTTCCCTTATTCGAGTTCAAATCGTACTCACGACTTCACAAGCATAGACTACCAAATTTCTTGGCAACAAATTACAGTCCCGAAGGACACGACCTATCTTTAGGTAGCAAATTACGGCCCAATGGGCGCGACCTTTAATGGTGGCAGATTACGGCCTTATCAGGCGCGACCCTTATCGGGTGGCAAATTACAGCCTTAACAGGCGCGACCTTTAATAGGTGGCAATTTACGGCCCAACGGGCGCGACCTTTAATAGGTGGCAGATTATGGCCTTATCAGGCGCAACCGACTCCAAATTCGGTGGCAAATCTCGGCCCAACTGGCATAGCCATACTTCGGCGGCTTCCGAGGTTCAACTCACAACCTCTCATAGTCAAATTCTACTTGAATACCAACATTGATCAATCTTGGGATGAATCCCCACATACTCATCAATTCACTCAATTTTCACACGATATTAACATACCTTATGGATCTTAGCCAAGAGTATATTCAAATCACTCTCACAATTCTACTCACTTTACAACTCAACAAAGCATTGCAAATGCTGAATAAACATACTTGGCCATTTACCAATCAATAATTCAATCTCAATCAATTCCAATCAATTTAGGGTAAATCCCCAAAATATCACAATTTATTTAATTCCATGCAACGTAGAGCTAAAATAAATAAACAGACTGTGCCACGATGATCAGCACGAGATTTCGGTCGTCAGCCATCAAAATCTTAATTTCGAAAAATAATTAATTAATTTATTAATTTCGAAAATTAAATAATTAATATTAAAAATTCAATTTAGCTCAAAATAAAGCCCGATTAAATAAACGGACTTCACCACGGTCATCAGCATAATTTTCCGGTTCTAGGCCATCTCAGTTGAATTTTCAAAAATAAATAATTATTTAATTTAATTCCGAAAATTAATATTTAAATATTAAAAAATCCACTTAGGCCCGAAAAGCCTAATTGGAGCCCACTAAGGGTCGGGAAAATTCCCGAAGCACTTCCAATAATTAGTAGACCACGTCTACTTGCTAATTGGGCAATCAATTTATCTAAATCGCATCACAATTCACTAATAATTGCTAATTTATTCTAATCTAACAACCTAAACATAATTAATTAAATCTAAACCAACCTTAAGCATAATTAGCCAACTAATCCAGGATTAGTGAGATTACTCACCAAATCGCGCGCAAATCGGATCAATCCGACGGGGGCGTCGCGAGGAACACAACTTCCCAAAGCGATTCACGGATCCGGGGCCGAGAAACGGCCCAAAACGGGCCCGAACCAGCTGGAAACCCATTTCGTGGGTTTCTGCCCTTGGCTGGTCGGAGCAGATCCGGCAGCCAAAACGGCGAGGGAAGGCCGGCGGAGGGCGAGGGGGTCGCGGGGGAGGTCCGGCGGGGCTGGGCGGTGGCCGGAGGTGGCCGGACGGTGGCTGGTCGGTGCGGAACAGGGGCGAACAGCAGCTGGTTCGCGCGGCCTGGGCGTGCGCGGACGGCGGAACGGCGGCGAGCGCGCGGGCGCGGTGCGGGCGGCGGTGCGGCGATGCGGCGGCGGGACGAGCGGCTGCTGTCTTCGTCTGGCGGTGATGCTCGCTGCTTTTGTTCTTCTTCGGCTTCTGGTTCGCACACGAAGAAAGAAGAAGAAGAAGCTTGTTCACGAGGAGTTGGGGAAAAGAGGAAAGAGAGAGATAAGGGAGGGGTTTGACCGGTCAAAAAGCATAAGAAGGAGGAGAGGAAGCCAATTTAAAATTGGCAAGGGAAGTTCGGTGGGTGGGGAGGCTACGCACGAAGGAGAGAGGAGAGGAGAGGAGAGAGAGAAAGAAAAAGAGAGAAAAGGGAGAGAGAGAAAAAGAATTAAAATAATAACATTATCTTATTTTCTTTTTCTCTTTCCCTTTCCCTTTCTATTTTCTTTTGATCTTCGATTTTTCCTCCGATAATTTCTTTCTTAAAATTTCGGAGTTAGCGATAAATTGATAGACGATGAGACGGTCTAAAAATGGTGTGACACGTCCGAATATTCGATTCCCAAAACCGAATTAAATTTCATGATTAAAATCGTAGGACACGATTTTAGTCAATCCAACCAATTAGGTAGCTTTTAGGGATTTTACCGCGGTTATATCCCTTAACGGCTTCACCCAATAGGTTAGCTAACTTGAAGTGTCCCATTTCCTGAGAAAAAAGGACCAATGACACGCCCGACGATATGCACATTTCACTTTATCGAAATGGGGTCGAATTTCGGGGTGTCACACCGACGCCCTCGCCTGTGGCAGGCGAGGGGCGAGGGCGTGGCGGCCCTTGCCAGTGGCCTGCGAGGGTGTGGCGGCCCTCGCGGTGGGCTGGCGAGGCGCGGGGCCTCGCCCGGCCGGCCGTGGCCGGCAATGGTCGGTTGGCCACGGCGACCTCACGGGCCAAGGGTCGGGAGAAAAGAAACTTTTTAGAAAAAAAAAAAGAGAAAAAAAGGAAAAAATAATAAAAATAATAATTTAAAAATTTTGAAAAAAATTATAAAAGATCATAAAATTTGTCTACGTGGCGCCACGTAAGATCGCCGGCGGCCATATCAACAATTTTCGGCTTAAATTAGCCGGATGGACTGAATTGGTACTAATGTGAAAATGTTTAGGACTAAAATGGTCCAATTGAAAAATTTAGGATTGAATTGGTACCAATACAAAATGTTTAGGACTATTTTGGTACTTTTCCCATAGGTGGAGCGTATATCAGACGAATAGAAGGGACGATATAGTTAGAGGCATCCCACCCAGCATGGTCTCGTGTCGGGACCTTGCGGCGGGTTACACATGTATTAAAATAAAAATGAGTGTATTGTTTTCATACTAAGTGTGGATAATATGTACATCTTATTGATTTCGAGATTTTTTTTTTTGGGTACTGTGAAAAGATGTAAAACATTCGGGGTCGATTAATCTATAATCGTAAATCATGAAGGAGCAAACACCAAGTGGGGTTGGCGAGGGCCATTAGCTCCTTTGAGCGTTCTGTATTTACTGCAATTTGAAGGACCTAAGTGCAAATAGTGAATAGATCATGGGGCAAGGTATTGTCAAGATATTTGGATTGTCTTGTGGCCAGAAAGTGAACAATCTACCAGACATAATGGATGGCTCTATTGCAGAAGAGCATCTATAGACTTGGTGAGAAGACTCGGCTTCAAAATAAAATGGAGTTGAAGCTTTATAATCCATGGAAAGTAGGATCAAGGCTTTGAAATCCGTCGAAAGCAGGCCAGAGAGAAATCGATTGGCTTTTGCCTTTTTCAAGGTAAGTATGGAAGGCAACGGAATGTCAAAAGCAAAGAAACTATTTTACTTGGAATACAGCCATCAGAAATTTGAATTTACAAGGTCACTTGGAATTCATGACCAAAAAAAAAGAAATTCTCAACAAGGTTCAAGTAGGACCCAACAATAATCCCCGAAAAAAAAATCATTTTTATCCGGTTGCATTACTTTGGAATAAACATCGCCCTCACCGATACGTCAGTCTTCGGAATTTGTGACTTGTTTTACTTTTGGGAAAATTATCCAATTAGTTGTAAACTTATCATATAAATTATAATTCAATCGTAAACTTTTCAATTTTGTCAATTAGTGTTAAACTTTTGTTTAAAATTCCCATAGTCGTTTCGATCAATTTTCCCGAAAATTGCCCTATGTCGGTAATTTCAAACGAGGTGTGCACTTCCTTTATTCATCAGGGACAAGCTTAACCTTATCACTCATTGACCTCCATACACCTTGCTATCAAAAGAGTTGGCAATGATTAAAAGAAAGGTTCTTATAACATTAAAATCCTCCTTATCCTAAACATTGTCAATTCCAACCTTTCATCCACCTTTTGACTAATTAGAAGGAGCTTGGAATTTTATATGCTCTTTTACATTAAATTGCCTTCAAATAAGTATAAAAGTTTGGAGTTTTTGATAGTAAAAAAAAATTAATTTATGATAAATTTGTTATAAATATATCAATTTTGGGTTTTACGTAATATTAACTCTATACCATTTAGGGTTTTTGTGATATGGTGACAAGTGTCACTATCTCACGGGTGAAAGTATAAAAGTACGTATTATCCTTGTGTGACTAAATTGCCAACTCGCAAGCTCACAATGGTAGGGATTTGGGCCAATGAGAAGGTGCCATGTCGCGTGAGAATTTCAAGCTATAGAAAGAAAGGTGTGATATGAGGTCGAATTAGGCCCAGCTCTATTTGAGCTCTATTCGACTGGGCCTAATAAGTCGGCTCCATCTCGGTTAAATTGGGTTAACCAAAGTACTTATAGTCTTTCATAATTAACAAAAAATTTTGAGATACCAGTTAGGAAAATTCATATGTCAACACTACTTACGTATATTTAGGGAAGTTTCTTGAAGAAAATCAAATGTCGTATATATATCGAGAGATTATTTGATGGGTGTATTATATATACTAAATTGTATTTGAATCATCTGTGGTCATGAGATCCACGAGGGTTGACGTGAGACGTACCAAATCTTGCTGTTTCGATGCAGTTTGATATTTGTGACACTCATCCAATGCCCGCCCCTCCTAGATGAGAAGGCAATAAAAAAAATCTCAGGTTAAATGACCGACAAAAGTGAGGCGACAAAGAAAAATGGATCACAATTCCCTCACTTTTATGTCCTTTACTCACTTGATGCCTAGCTTTGCATTGAAAGAACTAGGGGTGTGCAACCGGACCGGGTCAACCCGGTTCCCGGATCGGCCCACCCGGAAAACAGGGTCGGGAACCGGTTCCGGTTGAAACCGGTCCGGGAACCGGTTCCCAAAATTCAGACCTGTTTGAACCGGTCCGGGAACCGGTTCCGAGGAATTACCCACCCGGGAACCAGGCCGGTTCAGGAACCGGTTTGAGAACCGGTTTTTAAGGCAGCCCAAAAGTCCAAAAGACCAAAACCCTAATTTGTTTCTACTCTCACGCTCTCACACCCGCAAACTTTCCCCGAGCGAGACCCTCTCTCTCGAGCGGGCTCGCGAGTCGATCCCGCCCAATTCGGGTCCCGATCCAATCCTGCACGCTCGTGTGTGTTCTTGGGGTCCCGCCTCGCTTGTCCCGCTTCGAGTTAGATCCGCCGTTGCGTTGGGTTGTGGTCGTTCGTATTCTGTTCCCTGTCCGATTGTCGTTGCTGACGAAATGGGCTCTCGATGCATCGATGTTCCCGAGGTGGTGGGATGCCGTCGCTCGTCGTTTTCTTTCCGGGGTTGGTTCGGTATATATTGTGCGCGAGATCTCGCGTTTCTTGGCGTGGGATTTGTGGGTTTGGTTGATCTCGCTGGTTGGGCTTCCGGGGCAGTCGCGGCTTGTGTGTTTGAGTCGAGAGAGATCCGGTGTCGTTAAGTGTGAGTTACGATGTGAAAGTTCTGATTTTTAGAACGCTTGTGGGGTGATGATCTGGAGCGAGCTCGACCTTGTTTCGTTCGTTTCGATGGATTTCGTCTTTGGTCAATGATAATCGATGTGGGTGTGATGAGGAAGTTGCTACCATTGTTCGTGCTTCGACTCCTGTCGACACGCTTTTTAGTTTAGCATTGCTTCTTTTGTCATGTCATATGTTCAATCCATTCGGAGAAGTGTCTCGCATATATATACAAGCATATACGTTGAATTTGATCTCTTTCGGGCATGTCGGTTGATTAACATAAGGTCTTGGTTGGTTGCAGATATGGGATGAGGATTTCGTGGACGCCTTGCTTCGGGTAGCCCCTTTCTCGAAAGAATGAAGAGCTCCAAGTTCGAGATCTCCATACATATGACTATGGACTTGCTTCTTTCTAATTCTGTTGTTTGAATTGGGACAATCCTGTTATTTCTGACATTAGAATGACCTGATTTTGTATTTGGAGATGAAATACATGTTTGGATGCGAGATGGTCGAATTATATACTTGGTTGTTTTCTTCAAGGGGAGTCCAAATTTTATACATGTTCCCAATGAGTTTGGTCGAAGGATGTGCTTGGTTCGGCCTTTTGTTTTGCGAGATAACTCATCTAGACTTGCTTTTCTAAGGTTAATTTTTATGCAAAACATGTTCCAATATAAACAGGTCAACCTGTTCCCGGACCGAAAACAGGGTGGGCCGGGAACGGGGTCCAATGAAAGGGTAGGGAATAGGGTCCAAAAAGGAGAACCGGTTATAACGGGGTAGGGAATGAGGTTTGGTCTAGACCCTACCCACTCAACCCGCTCACCCCTAGAAAGAACATAATGATAAGACAACAACCCCCCCCAAAAAAAAAAAAAAAAGCTTCAGCTATGTGTTCAAGGATTGCTCTAAGGCTGAGTTTAGTACAATGGAAATGATAATGGTGTGGATACATCTCTTATGTTTGATCGCCCCATTTGAAGGACATGAATATATTCTTTTATTACAGTATGTGCTTAATTAATTAAATGAATTTAATAAGAAACTGTAGATTTTCCTTTTCTTAAAACCAAAAAAGACGTAACTTCCACTGAACATTCCCAAAAAAATTTCCCTTTTTTAGTAACATTTCCAGAATTGCCCTAGCATTGAACTCAATTTGAACACGAGTCATCCGTTACCATCCTAATCACGCAAAAGCATATTTTTTTTTTTATGCATTTTTTAAGGAAAACAATGTACCTTTTTTTCAACCTTGCTAATATTAAACATACTATTCAATTGAAAAAAAAAATTGAAATATTATATTTGAATCTTCAAAACTCGAAAAGGTCAACAAACTTGAGCACAAGATTTAAGAGAAGCAAAAGGTAAAAATTAAAGAGTAAAAGTCATTCCATACATAAAGGAACATGTACGGTGATTAAACAAGATCATACAAACCCCTACTATACGTCAACAAAACCAATTATAATGAGGACTGAGACTCTTGAAAATCTTATCTGTAGGAGTCTCCAAAAAGACAATATCCCTTGATCCTAGCCCTGATCAATCTGAGAAAAAAGAGGTTAATAAAGGAATAAGCAGTCACTACCTCAGCAAATGAACTCTCAAGACTTAGAATAAGACATCAAGTGCATTCTTAAAAGAAACCTTACGATTTAACATAATAAGCCGCGAACACAAATATAAATGTGACGTGACATTGTCTCACTCCAAATCAATCACCCAACCAACATAGAAGCTCAACCAATCACATATCATAGTATGAGACTAAAGTCCGTAAGTGTATTTCAAACCAATAACCGAGACATCCCTGAGAACAAGGCATTGCTTTGAGAGAGTTTGCTTTATTGATCGAAAGTAAATACTTCATTCAATTCTCAAGATGATGCACGAGAGGTTCAAAACAAAGTAGATTCAAAATAGCAAAGTAGAATAATAAAGTAAGCACACTTTCATCCCATAAGAATATATTTGTCTCAGTATCAAAATAAAATGAATAGTAGCCAATCACCAATCTCACATCATCATAAGTAATAAGCATGTACTATAATCTCCTTCTCCAATAGTTACGGCTTTCTGGATAGTTGATACACGCTTAGGTTCAATGTTCTCAATGCCATCACCACATAGAGACACCAAAAACAGGTGAAACAGGCTCCCAAATCTAGATCTAGACCGAGAGATGTTGAACGAGCACAACAAAGCCTTTAAGGAACTCTCAAATATAAATATAGATTAAAAGAGAAGAGCTTTCAAATCTAGATCTAAATCGAGAGATGAGAACTTCCAAAACTCGATAGAGTCGTATAACCGCTTTCAATGCAGTATGAACTCAGTGTATTTCTCTTCAATCCCATTGTACTTCTTGGTTTGGACGATACATTGCCTAATGATGGAAGCTAAGATACGCCCAGCGAGCAAAGAATGGTATCAATAGTGAGCAAAAGAAAAAACGAAAAAACTTATTTACAATAGGCTATTTCTAAAATAAACTTATTTGTTGATGTGACTTTAATCACTACTCGTTTATGGTGTTGGTAAGAAAGTTGAATAAAAGTTGGAAATAATAAGAGAATTAATTTTGTCAGCAATTACAGAAATTGGTAACTTTTGTAAAAAAAGAAAATATGAGTAACTAAGGCCTTGTTTGTTTGTGTTTTTTTCTTTTGTTCATGAACACAATTCCTGTTTTTTGTTCCGGAGAACAAAAAAGAACAGAAACGCGTTTGTTTATGTTTTTGTTCCAAATCTATTTTTTTGTTCCCAAGAACAAATTTGGAATAGAAATAAGAAACAAGAAAAATTTATTTTTTATTTCTGGATCACTTTCGAGAAACAATTTTCTCTCTCCTATTTTTTTCTTCTCTTTCTTTTCTTCTTCTTTTCTCTTTGGTTGGTCGGTCGCCTTGGCCATGGTCAGCAACCGGCCATCGAAGGCCGACGATCGGCCGTCGAGGGCCGGTGACCTTGCCGAAGGTCGCCGCCCCGGCAAGGCCAAGCTTGCCCATCCACTAGCGACGCCGAGTCTCGCTGGTGGCTGGATGAGCTCAACCTCACCAGGGGCCAACGGCCTCACCGTCGACCGGTCGCCGGCCATGGCCGAGGCCGACGACCGGCCGAAGGAAGGAAAAAAAGGAAAAAGGAAAAATAAAATAAAAATATAAAAAATTAAAAGAAACAAAAAAATTTATACAAGTTTACCAAACGCGTTCTTGTTCTTTTTCTATTGCATGAACAAGTTTACCATATAACTTCTTCTGTTAAAAAATTGTTCCCCAAAACATAAATAATTTTTTCTATTTCTATTCCCTAGAACAATTTTTGAACAGAAACATTTCCAAACGCACCCTAACTCAAATAAAGAGTTAGTAACACAAAGTTAGTCAGTAATACAATCATAGAAAGAAGGTTGGCAAGGCAAATAAAGGATGGTAATTCAATAGAAAAAAAAATATGAACGCTTTAGCATGACAAAAACATTTTCCGTTGGCCTACCAACGATAGGGGCATTTCTCTACACGGAAAAATTGTGTGCTATATATCTAAATTACCTGCATAAAAAGCGTGATCTACTGTCGGTTGGAGCATCCGTTAATATAGAACAATCACGTGCTACATGTCCAATTTTCCTACATAGAAAGTATTGTTGGTAAAATATGCTTCGAAATGGGTTGAACAATGAAATCGGATCGAGTAAAACAACACGGACTTTGAGGCGTGATATCACTTTCTTTAAGGATTTATTTGCCCCACAACGTTGCTAATGGTCACCGGCAAAAATCCTCCAGGATACAACAAAGTCTCGGATGAGAATACTAAATAACAATTCTAGTATTTCTCCAGGGTCTCTCGAAGAAACAATCGAACAATTGGCTGTAGTTTTTCAGAAAGAAGACTCGAAAATGACCACACTTTTCTCTCCGAAAAATGACAAGTATATATATGAAAGCGAGTCTTGCAACTTTTCGTGAAAATTGCGAACAAACACGTCTTTAGAAAATTGTTCGGATAAACAAATGCAACTCTTCGGAAGAAGTTGAAAAATGAACAATTGCAATCCTTCGGGAAAATAAAATAAAAAAAAAAACCGAATAGGTAATTTTCCAAAGGTTGTCTTGAAAAGACACAAACAAAATTCGGAATTTTTTTAAATAGAATTTCGAATATTCATTTATATTTCATTTCTGGAATTCTCAAATTAAAAGGCAACCTTTGAACTAAAAATAAAAAATAAAAAATAAATAGCAAGGGATTAATGCTAATTAAACCGCGGAGTGCACAGGCGTGCAAAGCGCTAAGTGCGCCAAATAATCGCGCACCCGCACGCGGGTATGGTGGGGTCTAGCCCCACCTAATCACTCCTTTAACTACAAAAGGAAATCCCACATATTTAAACTGACCCACTTGCTCCCACCTTTTCTATGTGGGACAAAGTAAAAAACACCTATTTTGTTTTAACAAACAAAATTCCAACAAGTATGCCATCATACAGACAAGCATTATGCTCCCACAAATGTCATAAGAGACCTGATTATATTGCTTTCTGGAATTTCTTGGCCAATTATTAGTCCCGTTTGATTTGGCATTTGGAAGGGGCTTTTGGGCCCTAAAGGGTTTTACCAAATGTAAACATGTTTGGTTCAATTTTTTGGACGACGTTAGCAAGATGCAATTGCATCTCCAAATGGCTCTAAGGACCTTTAGCCCAAAACAACTCCGAAGGCACTTTGGAAAGTTGCATTCTCATAATGCAAGTCTCATGGGTATTGTTCATCTTCTCTAGAGAAACAAACGGAGGTCGATGATCGCTAGCTAAGGAGTTGCCCATGCCAACGATTGCCACCTGAGTGACCCCAGTGATCGCCACCCAAGGATTGCAGCCACCCGGCGACCACCGTTTGAGGTCGTGTAACCTTAGGTGAGGCAGCCTTAGGTCCAACGCTTGGGGTTTGCGACCTAGGTGGCCGTCGCTTGGGTTCGTGCGACCGGTAGCCGAGCCCAGGCGACGACCGCTTGGGTTGCAAACCCCACTACCGCCTGGTTTCACGCAACCTAGATGGTTGCCTAAGTCGTGACCTCAGGCGTTGCCTAAGGTTGCATGACCTTAGGTGAGGGTGTCCGGTGGCTAGATCGGCCACCAATGGCTAGATTAAAAAAAAAATTGATAAAAAATTTAGCAAAAAGTCATTTGAAAAATGAAATTTTTTATCAAACGGCATTTAAGTCAAAGTTATATCGTAATGCACTTTAAAATTGTAATTTACCAAACGCGATTTGCATTTCTAAAAATCCCTTTAGCCCAAAGATATTTGCATTTTCCCAATGATATTTACCAAAAGCCGGACCAAAAGGGGCCATCGCCTCTTCGTTTATTACCACTTTGAGTAAGCTTTCTGTTGGCTTATCGAAATTGTTTTATTTACGAATAAACCTGGTTTAATCAAATCTTGCTTAAGGTTTCTACTTGATTTTGATATCCATTTTTTACTTAATAATAGGGTTTCTAGTTTTTCTGCTCAACGCAATTTTTCTTATTTGGTTTTCCAATGTCAAAACTGATGAGGGAGACCTCGCCGGCTTTCACCTCACCTAGGTGTGACCTAACGAGGCCAACTCTCACCTAGGGGAGGCCATCCCTCATCAACCATGGCCTCGAGTCGCCAAAAACTGCAAAGAGAAAGAGAAAGAAAAAAATTATTAAAAATACAAATTATTAAAAAAAAAAAGTCTACATCGTCGGTCGTGCCATATAATATGAATGATATCCATGTTAGCAATTTTTTACCTAAATTGGTCAAATGAATATAATTTGTACCAATGTGAAAAAATTAAGCAATAAACCTGGTTCAATTGAAAAATTTTGACTAAATTGATAATAATGTCATAGATCAGGACTTTTTTTGGCACTTTTTCCTTAAATAGCATATTATAATACAACAACTAGCATAACTATAAATTGGTTACATACCAACAGCCATGCCCAATGGCTGAGTTCGAGTCGTCTAGACTGGGCCTGAGTGGTCATAGTCCGTTGTCCTCAACGATATACTCGGTGGAGATTGATAATATTTTCTCTGTTGAGTTACTGGAATTTTCCTTTACCAAAGTTGTCAAATATTTGGCTTGTTTAAATTGACAACTACCATTAAAGACAACTTTTTTAAAAAAATTTCACCAATACTTATGCCCAATGAGTGACTCGCTAGCTCTGGTTCATCTCTGTTATTCGATGGTGTCATTTGTTGTGGTTTTTCCTATGTTATTTTGGTCTTTTGGATTTGGCTTTTTTTTATAGCTAGGAATTGGAGTGATTCGGGTTTTTTTGACTTGTGAATCAGCTCGACATCCTTAAAATGTAATTGCTGATTGTCGATTGTGATGTGAACGGGTATGTTCTGACTTCCTTTCCATTGATTCTTGCATTTTTTTTTTTTTTTTGTCTTGGTTTCTTTTCTTTTTCTTGCTTTGCAAGTTTTAACCTCTGTTAGTTTCCTAATAAAGCCCAATTTCCTACTTGAATTATGGGGTTTTACCCTGCTCTTTCTTCATTCCAATTGTGCAGTTCACGTCATTTGAGTTCCAATTATCGTTCATGTTATGCCTCAGTCACATTTTTAATGTCCTAAGAATTCGTTTTGAGTGAGGGTTTAAACCTTATTGGCATCCGAAATTTTGTTGACATTCTAAATATCCTTCTATTGCAAAAAAAATAAAAAAAAAATAAAAGATGAATAAAATAGGTGATATAAAATGAATAAAAAGTACTTTACCAAAAAAACTTTACTAAAATGAATAAAAAGTATTTAAAAAAGGAAAAAAGAGTCAAGTGGGCCGGCGTAGTTAAGCCCATTCTTTTTTATGCAGCCCATTCCTTTATTTCTTCTTCAGCCCATCCATTTTTTGTTTATTCTTTGAGCCCATCTGAAACGATTAAGAAAAGAGGCCCAGCCCCACATGCTCTCTCTCTCTTTTCCCTTCGCACGACCGACATGCGGGTGACAGAAGGAGATGAACGCAGCAAAGGAAGCGGCCCTGAGCGAGACCTCCACCTGATCACCATCTCCACCTCGACTTCCAGAGCTTCTTTCCTTCTTCTCAGACGTTCTCTCGTCGCCTACTCAGCTTCGACGGCGCTCTCGAAGTTCCGACTTCTCCTAGTCGTGTAAAGTCTCCCTTCTTTCTATCGGCGCGTGGCGACGTGGCTGATCGTAGTTGTCCGGCGGCGAGAGCGAGCCTGAGAGTTCGAGGATTGCGAGATGTTGTCGATTCTGAGACCAAAAGCCGCCGCCCAGAGTCACGGATGCTGCGCTGTTAAGGAAGATGCCGGAGAGAAGAGAGAGGACTCGCGTTTTTTAGGAGAGGACGTTCGGCCGCGGAGGGAGGTCGGGAGGAGAGAAGGTTTTTGGCTGGAGGAGAAACGCAGGCCGAAGGTCTCTTCGGAGTCGTCTGAAGCTTCACCGGAGGCCAGCTCGCCGTCCACCGTCCGCCATAACCGATTCTCGACCCAGGCAAGTGCCTTCCTCCTTTGTATGTGACGTGTTCTTACCATATTGGAACTTGAACCGTGCACGATGAAGTCGCGAGGAATTCGTGTAGAATGACACTTATTTGTCGCTTAATGATCTCATCCGAATGCCTGTATGCCGCATTTAGACCGAAAATCAGATGATAATCGGATTAGAAGCTTGTTCTTTGTAGTGCCCATCACCTGTTTGATGAAATGTCTAACAGAAAACCGAAGGGCAACTTATGTTTAAACTCAAGATTGATCCATGTTTGTATCTACAATTATTGAACAATGCCTGATTTTCGTATTTTCTTTGTATTTTTCATGCGAGTTGGTGAAAAAATTCCTGTCCGCGTTGGTCGTTCATGGATCTTCCCCTCGCCGGAGCTTAACCTCCCTTCGCCTGCAAGCCCTACGGTTCAAGGCCGTCCGAGTCAGTTTTTCTCTTCATTCTAAATGTATTCATGTTTGGTTGATTGTTGGATTGCTGGTTTTAGAAATTCCGGATCGGTAGGTTTTTATTTCGTTAGATTTTGTGTTGCCCGGCGGGAGACGACGGACGCCGGCCGGAGTAGGCGGCAGGTGGTGGCCCGGTGGCGGCAATCACGTGGCAAGGGCGGATCAATGTGGCGTTGAGAGCTGACAGTCCCAGTTCGGTAAGTTGCAGGGAAGAAGACGTTCGGTGAAGAAGACGTCCTGAGGTTGAAGATGATGCAAGGTGAAAGGAGATGGGCAGAAAAGACAAAACAGAGAAAAATACCCAAAAAAACAAAAAGAATAAAAACCCCTCAAAAATTCAAAAACATAAAAATATTAAAAATAATTCGCTTTAATCCGACCGGGTCGGATCCGAGTAGACGGGTCGGGTAAATGTGCCGGATCGGGTGAATTCGGTCCGAACCCGTTCCCCAAATATAATAATATTAAAATGGACATTAAAAATTAAAAAAATCGAAAAAATTAAAAATTGAGAAAATGATAAAAATTTAGGCAATAAAAATGTTAGAAAATTCGGAAGAACATTAAAATTTTGTTAAAATCAGAAAATTCATATAATTTAAAAAATTTCAAAAATAATAAAAAATTATAATTCAGAAAATTATTAAAAAATAGAAAATCCAGAAAATAACAAAAAATAGAAAAACCATTAAAAATTCAGAAAATTATAAAACAATAAGAAAATTTTAGAAAAATTGGAAAACCTTTAAAATGTTAAAACCTAAAATTGGATAAGCCTTTAGGGCCTTACAATAGGGTTCTTTTTTTTTTTTTTTTTTTAGATTGTCTTTTCTTTTTAGGGACAATTTAAGGATGCATGCATACTTCCTATTATGATTATAATTAACCGTGCTTTTCAATATTTGGATGTTAATTCCTTGTTTTAGAATGGTTAGGACAAATTTTTTGATAACCTTGTTTTTTTAATTGGAGAAGCTGAGTGAAACAAATAAGGCTAATGGAGCAAAACAAAAAATATGACACACCTTAGGAAACAAAAGTTTTGCTAGAATAAAAACAGAAAAGGTAGGTATTCTCATGTTTCCCCTTAAATTTTTGTGTTTTCCTGTAAGTGATATTTCCATTGTGTAATCAATAATTTCGCTTTAGAAAAGATTCTACTGAGGTGATATATCTCTGAACTTCAGGTAAAGATGTCCAGAGATATTTGCCACTTTTCCGACAATATGTGTGTTTAGATAGCAGTTGTCATAGGAAGAAAACATAGGATGTGTTCTAGAAATGCCTCCTTAAGATTGTCTACGTTCTTAGCACCTGCATTGATATCTTGTTATTATTCCCTTATCTCTGTGATTTGGATTTGCTAGTGACAGCACAATAATCCACAACTTGGTTCAGGTTTATCTAGAACTTATGGTCCACCATCATTAACAAAAGAGCTATGCAGCAGCTAGAGCTGTAAAGTAAATTATAAATGATGAAACCTGTACAATTTTCTATTCATTTGCTAACGTGACTGCAGTTTGGTTTAATGAGAGATTGAAAAACAGAAAAGTACTGCAGCCCTAGAATACCCAATTGCTAGCTGTGCCATTTCACATGCATGCACACGTCCCCACAATTGTTGAAAAGCCATTCAATATAGTTCATCCAGTGTCAACAAATGTTATTCAGTCTCGGCAATGACAATATTGCTGCTGTAATGTATTAGGAATTTATGTAGTTATCTGAGCAGAAGAGAAAGGATCAAGAAAAGAGGGCAAGCTGGAATAAATAGTCTAAAATTAAAATCAAAAGTCTAAATTCTTAGCGTGTGTTTTCATATGATTCGGTGGATGACAGGTAATATAACAATCAGCAAGGAACAACTATAGAAAGGAAGAGTGTGATTACTTTCTCAATTTGATATCTCTGGACATCTTTCCTGTATCATAGGAAAGTGTGAAATATTGAATGTCTACTTGATATGGTTCATTCATTTATGCTGACTAACCAAGTTCTGGCACATGATAGGAAGAAGAGTTAGGAATCAAAGGCCATTGCACGTATCTATGAATTCAGCTTAACATTGCTCGACAGTAAATAGTAAAATCATTATTTAAATAAGTTTTTTATGTTACTAAACTGCAGGGAAGCATGAATGTCTCATGGAGGTATATTTGAAACTTGAAAAGAAAGAGCCCCCCTTGAAATACTGTTTTTCTAGGGTTGGGAAAAAAGAAACCTGGATGTGTCCGATGCTAGGGCATAGTACATGCTTGAATGATTTGGGGCCTCGAAATCTAGTTGTCTTCCAACCGATAACTTAAGGTCAAAGAAAGAGAAGGATGAAGAGATTTACAAGTTGAAGAAATCTAGTTGTCTTCCATCTGAGAACTTAAGGTCAGCGAATGAGAAAGATGAAGAGATTCACAAGTTGAAGGAAATACTGAAAGCAACGAAAGAGCAATTAAACAAGACAAATGGAGATCTACAAAAGTTAAGAGGCTCAAAGAGATGTCTAGTATTAAACAGTATTGCCAACATAAAGCAGCCTTGAAATGGTCTCCCCAGGATCTGGACGAGGTAAGTATGTCACGAGCCTTGAGGTGTGATTATTTTCATTGAATGTTAAAATAGTGAAAGTTGTTTTACTTACTAATATTGGACACTAAGGTGGTTTTAAAGGGAATATCGATGGATAGACTTGAAACATGAGTTTATAAGGATTGGTTCAATGGAGCTTGAAAGTGGAATACAAATTTAGCATGGTGTAACCATATTTTTTCTTTTTGCCATGTCTAATCATGCTGTGGGTTTACTTCTCTTGCATTCTGCCTTGTCCTTGTTCAGTTTGAAGTGTATAAATGATTACCCTTATGATCACTGCTGGGTGTTACTCTTTCTTTCCATGTTTCCAGATAGTCACTGTTGAGCTCTCTTTTCCTTCTCTGTATAGATCTTGTGAGTGTTATAGTATCTTTTATATTGAAGAGAAGTTGAAATGTTGCCCATTTTGGCACTTGAGAGTGGTCAAGGGACACAATCAAATGCTTAGACATGGTGTCTGTTGATTAATGGGTTTTCTAGATTTTACCTAATATCATATGCTGATTGCCTTACACCGCTCTACTTTTGGCCCCCAATGCATTTCTTCTTCTTCTTGCTCTTAAGGTTAGGCTTATATTTCATAATTGAACTTCTCAAGTTTACTGGTTTGCAGCAATGGTTGTGATTTGTGAACTCTGCCTCTGGGTTTACAGCCATTCAATATTGGTTGTAGTGTTTATTAGATGCTTTGACCACTCAAAACTATGTGTTTTGCGATGAAGTTAATGGAGCTCCTCTGTTCACGTCTCTGCATTTTTTTTTCAAGTGATGGAGAATGTAGCTGATCATGTCTTCCTCGTTCTGTTTTTAAGAAATAATTTTTTATTGTGATCACGTAATATCTTCTCTATGCTTTGATATGCTTTACAGATTAATTATGAGCCCCTCTGTTCATTAATTTTATTACTTTCTGTGATGTAAGCTCCATCTAAAGCCTTCTCCATTCCAAAATTATTGAATATTTAATTGTGTGATGTTTAAGTGATCCCCTAGATTTCTTGTGCTGGTTTTGTGCCCGTAATGCTTAGTTGTCTTTCCTGCACTCATTTGATTTGTCGGATGATGACCATCATAACACATAATAGAGATCTCCAAACATCATTCCGCACTCTCCATCACCGAGTCATGAGCCACACCCTAAGGAACGAGGTTAGTGTTATCTCCAAAGGTGCAGTGATCATTGTAGATCACTATTTTTTTTTCTCATAAGTGTCTTAGGTTGAGCAAAAATAGAACAGAACAGCTATTTGTGCCCATCGTTGAAGAAAGCTTATTGGAACAACTAGTATAATTCTTGGAATTTCAAGATATGAGGCTAGAAAAGATTTTATGGCGATGACAGGACCTCTTTCATGTGCATCGAACCTTATGTTAGCTATCTGTAGCTGTATGCCCTAGCTGTAGCTAAAATTGCTTTAAAATGCGTAAAAGGAAAACATGGCAATATAGTGTTTTTGTTGCAGTGATTCTCTCTCGGATAAAGGGTATCTCTCTCCCTCTCTGAACCTACCTCGTTTGATTATACCTTTCTTGCATAGGTACTGTACATAGAACAATCTAGAGAGTCTAATAAATTATGGACCCCAATGAAAAATCGACTGTCGTCCTCCAATATATCTAGACAATTTTTTCAAGATCACGGGAAGAGAGCAAAAGTCCATCCGAGAAGCATTTGCCTTTTCGTTGTGATTTGTGTTATGTGATTAAATGGGGTTTCCATAATCTTTATAAAATTATCAATGCATTTGATTCATTTATGTTTTCTTTTTTCTTTTTGCGGCCTTTGCTATCAATATATTGGTAAAAGAAAAAAATACAGAGTCATATTTGTTGTGCTGACGGCTTAATTTCTAAGAGGAACAAGTCAAGCTTCATAACTCCCAAAGTACCTTCACTTTTTTTTTTTTTTTGGGTTCTTTTTGTTTGTTTTCAATTCTTATGATTTTGATAGCTTAATATTTAGTTAAGACGAGACACCATATAATCAATCCTATGTAATGTTTTCGTGAAATCTGAAAACTTTTCTTATCATTTGTAAAATTTTGATGGAAGAATAAAGAGTGACAGATAGAAGATGAAAGGAAAGGTAAGAAAAGCCGGGTGGGGTGACTTTCTAGATGTTCTGAGGTTTTTCTGTCAAAATCCTTGGAAAAGTCACCATATGGAGACTTACGTACTTCCTTTTTGAAGGCGGTCAAATAGAATCATCTTGAAGGTATTTGGTGCATGGCAAATAGAAGGTCCATACCAAATCTTGAATAACGGAGCGAGAATGACCCATTCTGGAAGATGGAGACTGCGCAGCTCCACGACGTCCTCCGTCTTCTTGATGAGCTCGAAGGTGCGGACATCTGAGACTCGCCGGGAATTCCTCTTTGTGAAATCCTGCCAACTGGAGGTATTCGCCGCTGTCTAGGCTGAGCAAGTTCCTCAGCTCTCGAACCCCTTCGGTGAATTGACATCGGCCATGGAGAATACTTTTCTGGGCATGTTTCGGCTTGGTTGCTTTTATAAAAGAAACCATGATTATTAGGAAGTTCAATAAGAGTTCGACCATCTGAAATTGGTTGTATACCAAGCATGAAGCAGTAATACCCTCACTTCCTTGAACTTCTTTGATATGAACTTGGGAATCCTTCGTAGCGTGCAAAATCATCATCATCATCATCATCATTATATAGAGAGAGAGGCTTACGATCTTTCCACTCCGAATGTTGTCAACCTGGACTATATTAAAATAAAATTTGAGGAGGCTGGATCAGAGAAAACCGCTTTCTCATCTTTTACTTGAGGAAATGGTTGAGCGTGAGCATCTCTTCGCCTTTCATGTACAAGGTTTCCTAAGCATTAGAAGAGTAATTTGAACTTTTATTGCATTTGCTTGCGCACGCATTACGTTAATTTACCTTTATAAACTGTCTTTTTTAGATTTTTTGCTTGTCGCAACACATAGTAGAGCGTATATTAAGTAATTAATAGATCTGATCATGGATCTCGCCACTTAGGGCCCATCCCGAATGGGCGGACTTGCCCAAGAAAATTAGCTTGCATAGGCAAGCCTTGCTATTTGTTTGAGCCCAATAGATATTTGGGCCCGGCACGGGCAAGAGTCTTAGGCCCGGAACCGGCCCAATCGGCCCCGTTTACTTGTCCAAAGACACTGCAGCACTCGCAACCTTAATTCGAATTAGTTTGTTCCGACTAGTCCCATGTCTTCCCTAACAAATTCTTGGGAATCATTTGTAGCATAAACACCACCCCCAAAAAATGGAGATAAAAGCAATTAGATCTATATACATAGAAATAAAACGCAATAGAGCTAAAAGAGTTTTCATTTACATTTATTAGTCAACCCTTATAATGCACTGATTGCTTGTGGTTATCTCACTAATTTTGATGCCATGTTATAGGTGTCAGATTTTGTAATACTACATTCATGCGTCTTGCAAACTGTGTTAATAATTTGAAGGGTGTTATTAAAATGAAAGGAAAATATTACTTTATTTTTCAATTTTTTTTATGAGGGCGAGAGATAGAGTTCAAGCTTCACATTGTAATTTAGTTTTCAAGTTATCAATAATCGAGTTTAATTGAGTTTAATCTTGAACGCATATGCTATATAGAATTCAGCTAGAGCATGGGATTGAGAAATTGAGTTTTGTCATACTCACAACCTAATATCAAACCATCAACATCAAGATAAACTTTGCATCAACAAACTACTTCAAATGAATTTATAGCTTGATTGCGCCTTTATAGCATTTTTCTTTCTTTATTTTTTTATGATGAAGTACCTTATTTTAGGCACTTTTAGTGCATTGATCCACTAAATGATATGCTACTTCATTCCTCGCAATGCAACAAGAGTGACGCTAGTGGTCTTCAAATCTTCACAGGCCTCTAGGCTGTGTTTGGTCGTCCGGACATTTTGCTGAATAGGATAATGTCGGATAGAATAAGGGTAGAATATGATTAACTATCCAATCCAATGTTGGTTGACATTCGGATATAGTATGAATTCAAATAAATATTATCCAAATAAATATTTGTTTTGCAGAATTAAAACTAAACATAAACCAGGGAAATAAAACAACCTCTCTTCCTCATGAAGCAAAGGAGGAGGCCGCAAGCGCTCAATTCAACTTTCCACAAAGAAAATAGTACTCTAAGAAAGGATAGAAAAATTGCCAGAAAGTGAGGCAAACTGAAAATCTCTTTTGTCGGAGATACACAATCATGTGGATCTTCAATGAATAAATGAACTCGAGAAAAAAACCCAGCTTTGCACTTTGCCGGAGATGTCAATTTATTGGGTTGATCATTTAAGGATGATACTATCAAATTTGGGTCTTTAGCATGTGTTGAACAGAGGAGAGAGCATGGGATGCGATTTGGAGAAATGAAAGGGATGGGAGAAGTTTTTTTTAAGAGATTATTGAAACAATCTTGGGCAACGCTTGAGCTTTTTGCCTGTTCCTTTCTATTCATCCCTGCTTTTCTCATTCTATATCTATGCGAGCGACCATGAAGAGGTGGCTCGGCCATGGACGGCCAATGACCGCCACCTGCCACGACTAATATGGTGGCTCGACCATGGACCCTGGCTCCTGATCTCACCTCATTGATCACAAACCAGCGGCATCACCGACCAGATCTGGTCGGCTCTGTCTTCCCAAGGTTGCCACAACTTTGGCCAAATATGAACTGTAGCAACGAAGGAAGAGGGGGAGGAAGAGAGAGAAATTTTATTTTTCAAATTTCACATATTCTATTTGGGTCTATCCCACCCCCTAGGTGGGATTTTTTTTATTTGGACTATATCTAGGGTATATTTGGTAATATCCGGATTTTGCATCACTTTAAACACCAGATAGGATAAAAGTTATCATATCCGGAGTTTTATCCAGTCTACCAAATGCAACCCTAGAGTCTAAAATATGGACAAGTCCGATGAGAGCTTAATTCCTGAAAAATAGAATTACAATCAATCTATCAGGAAATTTTTAGAAAATGAATAGCATGATCAAATTGTGCAATCAAATCAATCAGTAATGCATATCAACTAATGTTACCATGTTTAATTTATTTGCCAATGTACTCTATATACAAGAGATTAGATTAAGATGTTCTAAATTCCTAAAATAGCTATTGATGAAAGTCAAATATGTAGGTTAATTGCATTCATTGATATTAAAATACAAGAAAGGATCTATACATAAGATGAAACAATATCAGCTGAAAATATATAATAAATCTTGCGGGATTCGCATAGTGATTAAAGGAAGGAATTGTGTGTGTGGATTGAGCACATCACGGGAGTTCAATTTTCCACACCAGCAAATGTAGACAATTTTATACCCTACCTGGTCCATGAGATTAGTAATATATGTCATGGGCTTGACCTTTTAGCTGCCTAAGATATAAGCTTCTAGGTGGGAGAAATAACTTATTACCCGAAAATGAAAAGATTAGTTAATCAAGTAGATAAAGCCTTCCCTCCTCCTTTTGCCCCCTTTCTATCTAGCATAGTTATGGAAGCAGGTTGATATAATTTCGTCTATGTGATTTCGAATACGCGTGAGTACATTTTGTGCTTTTAGGTATATCACAACTTTGATGAAAACTGGTTTGTTCCCAATCTAGCTAAATTAAGAATTTTTTCATGGACACAATCAACTAAACTATAGAAGAAATTAAAATCAAGACTCAACCTCGACATCAAAGTTAAATAAGTAGCAGAAATTGAATCTATACTTGAAATGAAACCTTTACGACTAAAAGAATGAATGCCTGGAGGATCGACTTATTTAATTCCTATCTGAAGTTGCTTTAAATCAAACTGTAAAAGGTAGGGGAGGACACAAATACATCATCCACCAATTAAATAAGTACTCTAGGTGCTTCTGGAGCACACATCCTGCTTGGCCGACCCCAACCACACGCAAAATTCAAGGAACGCTCAATTTTATCAAGGACGTAAGCCACTTGATTTTTATTTGTGTTCTTGAAACACCTCCCTTAGCAATTTTTCTTTTTTTGAGTTGCGTAACGAGTATTTGGCTCTTTTAATATTGAAAAAAAGTGTACTAAAAATCCTAAAATTTATTGTGAAAATGAAATCAAATTTTAAAATTTACAAAAATACTTTTAAATCCTAAAATTTGTCAATTTGGTGCAATCAAGTCTCTCTATTAATTTTGTTCAATTTAGCTAATGGAAAATACTACTGTGGTATTTTTTTTATTCATTTCTCTCTCTTACTAGCATTGAGCTTAAAGAAAAGGTCAGTGTGCAAAACCGTCGTTGTCTATGGGTGCGTTTGTTTCATAGAAAATCAATGATTAAGGAAAATATTTTCTTGAAAAATACTTTTTAGGAATACGATTAGTTTTTTTTTGTTTGGTAAATATCATTGAACATTCTTTCCTAGTTAGACCTCACTAGAAAATGCTTTTTCTCAGATAATTTTTTTAAATAAATATTTATTTTTTTTTTTTTTCATTTTTTTTCCTTCTCTCCCAGCCGCCTCTCCACCTAACCCATCACCCTTCCTCCTGTCCTCCATCATCGCCATCTTCGAAGACTCACCTCCCTCTGCAGCAATTCTGTCCACCGAAGTTCGACCGAGCTCCAAGCACAAGCACAAGCCCACGAGCCTTGACCATGCCCGAGGCACAAGTGCATGCGTTGCAAACAAGGACGAACTTGGGCTCGCACTGAAGAAGGTGCAAGCGCACCGAACAGAGAAGCAGAGCTCCCCAACAAGGCAAATAATGGCGAAGGGAAACTCAACGTGAATGGCGACAGACCGCAGCTCGCGGCAGGCCGAGCCATTCCAAAGGGCGACGATCCTCCGAACGCAATCAACGATAGCATACCGAAGAGCATTGGCGTCGAAGTCACTGGTGTGAAGCCAAATCATTGGAGAATGAAGGTGTAGGAAACACCGACGAAGAGGAAGAGGAGCGAGTGAAGCCAACAGGAGTGTAGGAGGGGCTGGGGTTGGAGGAGGAGGCGGCGGTGACGAAAGGGAGCGAGCGAAGGAGAAGGAGAGAAGGGAGGAAGAGTTAGAGTTTACGTTCACAGGGAAAGAAAGAAAAGAGAAAACAAGAAAAAGAAAAGATAAAAAAGAAAGAAAAGAAAAGATATAATAATAATAAATGCAAAATTTTTAATTAGAAATCCTTTTTAATAATAATTATTCATTAAGCAAGGACCTTAAAATATTTTGGAAAACGTTTTCTAGTTCTTTCAAAGAGGAAATTATTTTGCTGAATTTAAACTTTGGAAGGAAAACATTTTCTGTTTACTAGGAAAATATTTAAAAAAAATGAAAGAAAAACATTTTTCCAGAAATTATTTTTCGCAAAACAAACACACTCTAAGTCTCAAACATGGACTTTCTCAAACATGGACTTCACTCCCAAACCTCAGACCTAAAATACTTTATTTAATTGGTTGATGATGTATTTCTGTATCCTCCCCTATTTTTTACATTCGATTAAAAGCCACTTCAAATAGGAGTTAAGGTATAGCCCAAATTTCCAAGTCATAATTGAGTTTTCTTCTCAGGTTTGTTTACTTCTTCATCCGTCTTTCGTCCAGAGTGTCCATATTATTCGTGGAGTTCGCTTCTTATTTGTCGATCCTCCTGTTCTTCGTCCAAGTGTCCTTTTTCTTCTTTGTTGACTCCCCAAATTTCCTCTTCGATCGAACGCAACAAGGTTGAGTCCTCGCACAGGAGCTTGATGAGCCAACAACGACGTCGAGTCCTCTTTGTCCAAGCCCGACGGTGGGAATGACAGTGTTATAAGCCACTACGTCGAGCTTAATCCTCTTTCTTGTATTCTGCTTTCATGGAGGTATGGAAACTCATTTGAGGTGTTTTCTCTTGGGGATTAAATAGGTCTGAAGTTTGAGAGTGAAGTCAATGTTACAGCAGGTGGCTGCACCTATTTGAAATACCGCAAATTGTATTCAGACATATTCTCATGGTTTATTCTAATTGTCAAATACTAAATGGAAGGCAGTTGTTTTGTGGCTCAACTGCCAAAGCAGAAGCAAAAGAAGGGTAGAGCACAAAAAGCGTGCTCAATTCAGTGATTGAGACTTGGTGTAAGGAGAAGTAACAAGCTTTTCCGACCTGCCTATATCTCCTTTCCTTCTTTGTTCATTCTAGTGGCAAGCGGCTGCTGTTCTTCGGTCATTCCTAGTCTCGAATAACAAGACTCAGTCTGACTGAGGGTTTGAACTTTTGAGAGCTTTTTCTATAGGATTCCGTGTTGGGTTTTGCTTGGAGGAGTTTAAGTCTGTTTATTTATGGCTTTGCCTCTCTTATTGTGCCCATTTTCTGTTACATTTACGATCTTATCAGATATTCTTGTGACCATTCGCCTGCAGCAAATGAAGATAATAGATGAGCATTTTAATTGAGATGCAATTTCTTACTAAGAATTGTTAATATTTCCTGTCTTGGTGATTTTTATCCATGGGAAACACAAGACGCATGGTCATACGTGTGGGTTCACACGCAGTGCAAATAGGCTCTGAATTAGAAGAGAATGTTGAAACTGAGTAGCCTCAAGAAAAGACTACATATGTGAATGCATCAGGTAAGATGTACTTACATATATAGTGTGTAATTTTTCATCATACTATACTAAAATGGTCCGAGTATTGATTTGGTTTGATAAAATTAGATCCATTTTTTAATATTTAGAATTTCTTGTCTAGTAGCTGCCACCAGAAAAAGGAAGCGCAGCTTTACATATCTATCGAGTGTATACAATCTTTCTCCCGGGAAATGCATCATTGTCAAGTTATGGAACAAAATGCAGCCTATTGGAGGTTTGGGGAGTTTCTTAGAACCATTACTTGTGAGTTGGCACCATTGTTTACAACTTACAAGCAAATTACCAAGGATATGAGAAACACTATGATTAGGATTGTAGAGGTAGTTAGCTTGTCTTGGCATGAAATTCCATTCATGTTTTAAATAAATTTAACATCATTATTAATATTTTCTTGCACCGGCTACAGAAAAATGGATTCTACAATCTTAAATGTAGATATTGGAAAAGTGATTTAAAAGTTGCTCGCTATGGTAGCTCTCAATCATTCTTGTATCATTTGAAGAATCTATTGGAGAGAGTGAGAAGAGATCAATGCACAAATCTCCTCACTTTTTGGAGTTCAAAGGAAAGGAAGAGAAGGTACGAATCTTGTTCTAGGATTGTTTTAATTGACCTGTCAACATTAAATGGACTTTCATTACCTGTTGATGACTACTTTGTGATAACCTTTATTTTTCATCTTTTTCATTGTAGAAGCTGACTAATGCAAATAAGGCTAACGAAGCAAAGCAAAAGATACACCACACCTTAGAGAACGAAAGTTTGGCTAGAATAATAGCAGAAAAGGTACTCTCATGTTTACTTAAATTTTTGTGTCCCCTTATAAGTGATATTTCCATTGTGTAAATCAATAATCTCGCTTTAGAAAAGATTTTGCAAAGGTGATATATTTTTGGACCTAAGGCAAAGATGTCTAGAGATATTTGCCACTTTTCCAACAATATGCGTGTTTTGAATAGCAATTGTGATAGGAAGATGACATAGAATGTGTTCTAGAATTGTCTCCTTAAGATTGTTTATGTTATTAGCACCTGCATTGATATCTTGTTAATCCCATCACTCTAAGAATGGGGTTGCTAGTGACAGCACAATATCCATAACTTGGTTCAGGTTTATCTAGCACACATAGTCCACCATCATTAACAAAAGAGCTATATAGTAGCTACAGCTATAAAGTAAATTTGAGATGATGAAACCTGTACAATTTTCTATTAATTTGCTAACTCGACTGCAGTTTGGTTTAATGAGAGAGATTGAAAAACATAAAAGTACTGCAACCCTAGAGTACCCAAGTACTAGCTGTGCCATCGCACATGTCCCTACACTTGTTGAAAAGTTAGTTAATATAGTTCATCTAGTGTCAACAAATGTTATGCAGTCTTGGGAGTGATAATATTGCTGCTACAATGTATTAGGAATTTATACAGTTATCTGGGCAAAAGACGAATGGATCAAGAAAAGAGGGAAAGCTGGAATAAATAGTCTAAAATTAAAACCTAAGGTCTAACGTCCTGGCGTGTGTTTTCATATGGTTTCAGTGGATGAAGTGATATAACAAATCAACAAGGAACAACTATAGTTAGGAAGAATGTAATTACTTTCTAAATTTGACTGGACATCTTTTCCTGTTTCACAGGCAAGTGTGAAATATTGAATGTCTTCTTGATATAATTCATTCAGTTATGCTGACAAAACCAAGTTCTGGCACATGATAGGAAGCAGAGTTAAGAATCAAAGGCAATCGTACATATTTATGAGTTCACTGGTTGCTGCCCTTATTAGTCATTGCTGGGTGTTGCTCTTTCTTTCCATGTTTCTAGATAGTCACTGTTGAGCTCTCTTGTCCTTCTCTGTATAGATCTTGGAGTGTTATAGCATCTTTTATAATGAAGGGATGTAGCAATGTTGCCCATTTTGGCACTTGAGAGTGGTTGGGGACACAGTCAAATGCTTGGAAATGGTCTCTGTTGATGTATGGGCTTACTAGATTACCTAATACCATATGCTGATTATCTTACATTGCTCTACTTTTGGCCCTCAATCCATTTCTTCTTCTTCTTCTTCTTCTTGCTCTTAAGGTTAGGCTTCTATTTTCATAATTGAACTTCTCAAGTTTACTGGGTTGCAACAATGATTGTGATTTGTGAAGTCTGCCTCTTGGTTTACAGCCATTCAGAATTGGTTGTAGTGTTCATTTGATGCTTTGGCCACTCAAAACTATGTTTTTGCAATGAAGTGAATGAAGCTCCTCTGTTCATGCCTCTGCATTTTTTTCAAGTGATGGAAGATGTGGTTGATCATGTCTTGCTCATTCTGTTTAAAGAAATAAGCTTTATCTTGTCTATGTTTTGCTATGCTTTACAGATTAATTGTGAGCCCCTCTGTATATTAATTTTATTACTTTCTGTGATCTAAGCTCCCTCTAAATCCTTCTCCAATCCAAATTATTGAAGGTTTGATTGGGTAATGTTCAAGTAATCAGTGAGATGATTTCTTGTACTAGTTTCGTTCCCATTATGCTTAGTGCTCTTTCCCACACTCATTTGATTAGTAGAATGATGACCATCATAACACACAATTGAGATCTCCAAACATCATTTTGCACTCTCCATCGTCTGAGTGTTATCTCCAAAGGTACAGTGGTCATTGTAGAGCCCGCATTCTAACTATTTGTTTTTGTCATACTTGTCTTAGGTCCAGCAAAAAAGAACTAAACAGCTACTTGTGCCCGTTGTTGAAGAAAGGTCATTGGAAGAACTAGTACAATTCATGTTTTTTCAATGTATGAGGCTAGAAAATATTTTCTAGTGATGATAGAACCTCTTTCACTTGCAGTTGAACCTTATGTTAGCGATCTGCAGCTGTGTGTTCAACCTGCAGAGAAAACACAGGAACATAGTGTTTTTGTTGTAGCAATGGACATAGGTGAAATTGACCATCGTCCTTTAGTACGTCTTGACAATTTTTTCGGATCTTGCGAAAATGGTGAAAGTCGATCCGTGAGAAGTATTTGTCTTTTTGTTGTGATTGGTGCTAAGTGATCAAATTAATGATGGTTCAAGGGTTTCCATAATCTTTATAAGATTATGAATCAATTCGATTCATTTATGTTTTCTGTGCAGTCTTTGCCATCACTCTACAATAAAAGAAAAAATTTCAAAGGGTCGTATCTGTTGTGTGACGGCTCAATTTCTAGGAGTCCTAACAAGCTGAGCTTCATAACTCCTGAGCACGTAAGCTTCTTCTTTTGATTTTGAATTTGTTGTTTTTCCAATTCTTGCTACTCTGATGACTTAATCTCTAGATAAGGCGTAGAGCCATACAATCATATGTGATGTTCTCATGAAATCTGAGAACTTTTATTTTCGGTTTGTAAAATTTTGAAAGGAAAATAACGAGTGAAATAGGAGTTGAAAGAAGGGTTGGAAAAGCTAGATGAGCAACATCTTAAATATTGTGAGAATTTTGTCAAAATCCTTTGCAAATTTGCAACGTGCATTTTCATGTGAATTCACTAAACGAAAGTAATTAAAATTTCTTAATTTCTTTCAAGTTGAATTTTACATGTCTAAATTGAGAGAGAGAGAGAGAGAGAGAGAGAGAGAGAGAGAGAGAGAGAGAGAGAGAGAGAGAGAGAGAGAGAGAGAGAGAGAGAGAGAGAGAGAGAGAGAGAGAGAGAGAATTTGAAAATGGCCCCACTTTGAATTATGGAGGAAAAGGGGCTCGAGTATGCTTTGGTCGAGAGAGAGCATACTTTATCTTGAAGATATAAGGTATGTCCATTCTTAAGAGAGAGCTATTGAATTAAAGTCCACCATGGTATATCAGTAGAGTTACCATCTAAAATCGGTTGTCTACCAAGCATGAAGCAGTTATACCGTCACCTCCTTGAACTTCTTCAATATGAATTTCTTGGGAATCCTCCATAGCATGCAAAATCAAGATGGAGAGAGAGGCTTACGATCTTTCCACTTCAAATGTCATTGACCCAGATTATTTTAAAAAATAGGAGGTTGGATTAGAGAAAACCGCTCTCTCATCTTTTATTCGAGAAAACTGTTAGAGCATGAGTATCTCTTCGCCTTTCATGTACAAGGTTTCCTAAACATCGGAAAATCAATTCATTGACACGGCCAGCTTTTATTGCATTCGCATACACATGCATTCAGTTAATTGAACTTTTATACACTTAATTTTTTAGAATTTTTTAGCTAGTTGCAACGTGTTATGGAGCACTTGTTAAGTAACTAATAGACCATGATCATGGGCGGACTTAGCCAAGAAAATTGGTTTGCATAAACAAGCCTCGCTATTTGTTTGAGCACAATGGAGTTTTGGGCCGGGGATGGGCAGGAGTGCTTAGGCCCTGGTCCAGCCCAACCGGCCCGTTTACTTCTCTGAAAATACTGCACCACTTGGAACCTTAATACGGATTTAGTTGGTCCGGCTAGTCCCCTATCTTCCCCAAGAATTTCTGGGGAATCACTTATAGCAGAAAATCAAAAAAAAAAAAAAAAAAACCAAGATAAAAGTATCTAGATACATATACATAGAATTAAAACACAACAGAGCTGAAAGAGTTTTCATACAACTTTATTGGCCAACCTTTATAACGTAATATTTGTTTGTGGTTATCTCACTAATTTCGATACTATGTTCTAGGTGTCAAATTTTGTAATTTAAAGGATGTTAGGAATATGAAATTATGATATTTTTTTTCCCTCATAACTAGAGATGGAGTTCAAGGTTCACATTGTGATTTAGTTTTTAAGTTTTTCATAATTGAGTTGGAATCGAGTTTAAACTCAAACATATATTCTATATTAAACGTAAGATTGACAAATCGAATTTTGTTATATTCGCAGTCCAATATCAAACCATCAACATCAAGTTAAACTTTGCACCAACAACTACTTCAAATGAATTTCTCGATTGTGCCTTAATATCAATTTTTTATTTATTTATAATGAAATACCTAATTTTAGACACTTTTAGTGCATTGATCCAGTATATACAAGAAATTAGATAGAAGATGTTCTAAATTCCTCAAACAGATACTGACGAAAGTCAAATGTGTAGGTTAACTGCATTAATATTAAAATATGAGACAAGATCGATATATGATAGGAAACAATATCATGTGAAAAAATACCGTAAATCTTGTGGTATTTGTGTAGTCATTAAGGAATGCGATTTTGTATGCGGATTGGGCACATCACGAGCTGGATTTCACACATGGAAACAAATTTATACCGAAGCTATTAACCAATCTTTGACTCATACGCTACGTCGTCAATTAGAATAGTAACATATGGCAATATCTTATTACCAGAAAATGAAAAAATTTAGTTACAAATCAAGTAGATAAAGTCTTTCGACCAAAGAAAAAAAAGTAGATAAAGCCTTCCCTCCTCCTTTTCCGCCTTTCTATCCAGCATAGTTATGAAAGCTAATTAAATGTCATCTATGCGTACGAATAAATACATTTTGTGTTTTTAGATATATCACAACTTTGATGAAAACTGGTTTTGTTCCCAACCTAGATAAATTAATAAGTTTTTATGTACACTATCGACTAAACTACAGAATAAATTAAAGCCAAGACTCAACCTAAGCATCAAAAGTTAAATGAGTAGCAGAAATAGACTATACTCTATCCGAAATAAAGCCTTCATGACTAAACGAATGAATGCCTCGAAGATCGTTTACTTTAATTCCTATATGAAGTGGCCTTCAATCGAACAATAAAAAATAGGGGAGGATGCAGAAATACATCATCCACCAATTAAACAATTATTTTAGGTGCTTTTGTTGCGCAAATCCTGCTAGGCGGACCCCTGCCACGGCCAAATTCAAGTAACAATCAATTTCATCAAGACATAAGTCACCTGATTAATGGACAGGTGGACCATGTAAGTTGTGTTCTTGAAACACCTTCCTCAGTAATATTTTTTTGAGTTGTGTAATGAGTATATGATTCTTTTAATGTTGAAAAAAGTGCACTGAAAGTCCTAAAACTTATTATGAAAGTGCAATCGAATTCTCAAATTTACAAAATGTATAATTGAGTCATAAAATTTATCAGTTTGATATAATCGAATCTCTCTATTAACTCTGTCCAATTTGATTATTAGAAATTGCTGATGTGGCATTTCTTCATTCATTTCTCTCTTATTGTCATATAGCTTGAAAGAAAAAGTCTGTGCGCAAAAACGGCTTTTGAGGTTTGCCCCTTATTTCCAAGCCATAATTGAGTTTTCTTCACTTCTTCATCCTGTCTTTTGTCCAGAGTGTCCTTCTTATTAGTGGAGTCCGCTTCTTATTTGTCGATCCTCCTGTTGTCCGTCCGAGTGCCCTTCTTCTTCTTCGTCAAGTCCCCAAATTCCCTCTTTGTTCAACCGTGACCACATCAAGTCCTCGTGCAAGAGCTTGATGAGGCCGACAACGACGTTGAGTCCTCTTCGTCCGAGCCCGACGGCATGAACGACAGTGTTATAAGCCACTACATTGAGCTTAATCCCGTTTCTTGTATTTTGTTTCCGTTCTGATGGATGTATGTGAACTCATTAGAGGTGTTTTCACTTGTGGATTGAATAGGTCTGAAGTTGGGAGTGAAGTCAATTTTTCAGACTTGGTGTAAGGAGATGTGACAAGTTTTTCCGACCTGCCTATATCTCCTTTCCTTCTTTGTTCATTCTACTGGTAAGCGGCTCTGTTGTTCGGTCATTCCAGGTCATGAATGACGAACTCGGTCCTCATTGGGCATCCGGTGCTAGGGGCACCCTTCTATTGGTGTCATATTCTCTAATTGCAATTATCATCGTGTTATCCACTTTTTTTAGCTCCAGTTCTGATTTGCTTTATATATTATGAGAATACACTTGGGAAACAAAACAGAAAACCTGTTTTTCATGAGCAGTTCCTCGGCGAGGCTTGCATGTGTCCGTGTTCCTCCTATGTACTTGTCTTTTGGGAGTCACTGATGTAGAATTGTATTCTTAAACGGGAGTCACACTATACCTTCGCATGACTTGAGTTTTAACGTGGCTAACATTGCTCTTAAATGTCACCTTCTACGCTCTTGTGATCAGGCTAAACGTGGTAATGTCTGCGAACAAGGTATTCTTCTTTCAATAACAAAGTCTCACTTCTCTTTATATGGATGCTTTTCCTTTTGCTTTGCATTGTCCTATGTTATAGCGAACAAGCTCCTAGTAGAATTATGGTATAACCTTGATAGTCAACATATGTTTCTTCTATCGCATTCATCTGTTGCTTCTGTTGCATTTGGTAGAACCTTCAATTGCCAAATCAAAAAATGGCGACGAGAAGATTGAGGGCGCCAACATCTACATCCAAGTGGTGCAGCTGCTAAAGAGGTTGACTCAGACCTTAACTACTCTTGTGGTCTTCGATCACCGATTCTCATGGCAAAGACAAGGAAAACTGTAGGGATTGGTTTTATGGTTGGGGTAAGTTTTGAGTTGATCAGAAGACACCAGATCAAGCTAGGGACATGAAGCCAACTTCCTCGAAAGGAATCATGCATTGTGTGAATCAAGCCAATTGAGGCGCAATGAGGTCAACATGAGCTAACTTCTAGCTGAAACCAAGGCTCAATGGGCAAAGTATAGACGTTTAAAGGAGGAGCTTGCACGAGTGAAGAAAGAAAATATGATATATCAATTGTCAGTTGTTCTACACATGGGTTGTGTCATTGTGCTGGTTGTGTGTAATGCGAGATTTGGTTGGAAATTGCTAAGTCTTCCATGGTTTATTGAGGTGAGTGTGCACATTTGCATCAGGTTGAACTACTGAAAATCCTATTTCCCTTATCTTCAGTACTGGTTCCGGCTTCATCCTTCAGAGTTGCTTTACTACTGAAAACAAGATATTCTAACGGAAAGTTGTTGGCTGTTTGGCAATCCGATAGAAATCTTTCATCGTTCTTACCTTTCTTAATGGAGAACTTCTCATTCCTTCTCATTCTGTTACGAAAAATAAAGCGAACTTAGCAGCTTTGGCCTCATGTATAGTGACTTAAAATTTGACCGACTGGTCAGAGCAGGAGGAATAAAATGAGGTCTCATTGGTTTAACACTAAACCAAGTATTCAAACTTCATTACAGTCCCCACTGAATGCAACCAAACTAAGGGGCGCATGACAACATTTCTGTTCCAGAAATAGTTTCCGGAACAGAAATGAATTTTTCTATTTCTATTTCTGGACGAGTTTCGAGGAAAAAATCTGTTTGATAACGATACAAAATTTCTGTTTCAGAAATAGAAATTCGTTTGATAACTGAATAAAATTTCTATTTCTTAAAAAAAAAAATTCTTTTTTTGGAGCAAATGAAATGTACATTCTTACAAATTTCATATGCTTATGAAATCATTGACCCAAATACAAAGTATTGACTTTTTTTTTTTTAAAGTAAAGTCTCCCTTTTTTGCAAAAAAAAAAAAAAAAAATACAAAGTAAGAGATGTTATAGCAAATTTTCTAAATTTTCACAGAAAATTCTTTAGCATCCACGTAGATAGGTAATTGCGGTCAAACAATATATACTTATCAATAGTCTCCATACAATAGAAAAAAGAGATCAATATGCATTACTCTTGAGCATGATAGAAGCTTCCCAAAATTCTAGTAGAATGAAGGCGGGCAACCATATTCTAATCCCCTTCATGCTAGTGTGTCACGTTGATTGCCGCCACGGTTTACGATATCGAGCAATCGTTTTACAAATAAGAGAAATCATCAAGTAGAACATCACATTACAAGAATTGAGATAGGAATCATCAAATACATTATCACAATACAAAAGCAAAGATTGTAAATCCCCAAATACAAAATAATAGAAATACATTACAAAAATTAAATACACGATTTCATAGAATCTCCGGCATATTATGATCCCTTGCCATCTTATTGGCAATATTCTTTCTAAGCATATTCATCTCAATTTCCTCCTCGGTCGATGTATCACCTACAACCTCATCTTGTACAGGTTCACATGAGTACTGGATCTCCATATAAGGAAAAGTTTCTATCCCTCCCGTCTTGATCACGGATGTAGTTATGGATAGCACAACATGCAATTACAACACGTGCTTGCTTTCGAATTGCAAATGCAGGCATTTGTTTCAAAATAAAGAAACGATTCTTTAATGCCGCAAATGATCTCTCAATGACATTCCTTAGTGAAGAATGCCTATAGTTGAACAACTCTCTTGCTGTTCTTGGTCGTCTTGCTCTACCTCTATAATCATTTAGATGATACCGTTCGCGTCTAAAAGGAGTTAAGAATCCGGAATTGATGCATAACCAGAATCTACAACATAGTATTTGCCTATAACAAAATATTCATATATTAGTAGTGATTTGTAAATACAATACAATCTTAAAGAAAATTGATAATTCTAGAACAAGTAAAAATACCTAGTGGAGGTCGAGGAAATTCCAAGCGAGGAGTCTCGAGTGCTGCTGATAATACCTGGCAATCGTTGGCAGATCCTTCCCAACCAGCATACACAAAAGTGAATTTCATATCAAACGAACATACACACATCACATTTTGAGTGGTACCTCCTTTTCTGCCTCTAAATGGGATTTGCTTCGACAAAGGTATAGAAGCATGAACATGAGTACCATCAATAACGCCCACACAATCCTGTCGTTTTATCAAAGACTAGTGTTATATAAGATTAGCAACAAAATGAAACCGATATTGTAAATGAATGTATGAAAATCTTACCTTGAAATAAAGTTTATGGTTGGGATCCATAAGAATCTCATTTGGGACCACATCAAAGGAAGGCGGTACGATAATCTCTTTTGCAAGTTTGAGAACTGCTAGCAACACTATAGTGAAGTATTTGCTAATAGTTTGTCCCGAACGTTGGAATCTCTCGCATAAAGTTCTATTCGAGTTCTTGTGACAAATCATAAATAAGAATATCCCAATTTGTTCATCTACCTTTATATATCGACTATCTTTCAGCCAACCTCTTGCCTTCATCAAACCACAAAGATTGAGAAAAACGTGTCTCTCCATTCTAAAAGATTCATATATTCTATCTGAATGTCCTTGAAGAACCTCCATCATCCATTCGGGTCCTGACAATATGCTATCCCTAATAGGTTCTCTCGAATGCAAAGACATATCCACCGCAACCATGCTCAACCATGCTGTCATAATATCGATATCAAAATCATTAAAGATTACTTCAACCGATTCTGTTGCTACTTGATCACTACACATGCTACTTTCACCCCTTCCATATTACCTATGCCTTCACATGCAAAAAAAAAGAAAGAAAGGATAAACACAATATGTAAGTAAGGAATCTAATAATAATCAACAATAGCCACAAAGTTTTCATAATTGCATCATAAAAACACCAAAGTATCTCAAATGCATAAGTCATAGAGTGAAATAAAACAAAATATATAAATCCATAGCATACTACTCAACATCTGTTTAAAGAGATTCAAGAAATCCACGTTTCCTTTCAGGTAGCATTGTGATAAAAGCCTCTCTCCAACTAGCATGAAGACATGATTGGTTCACAGCTTTGTTGTAAATATGCTGCTCTAAATCAGGCATACTATTTAAGACGGCAACCACGGCTGCTGTGGAGTAGGGGTCTACAGTTGATGGGGCATCTGAGGTCACGAGCCACTTGTTGATTGAGCCGTCCTGATTTTAATCATTTCTTGAATGGCTTTGCAAGTGTCACTAACATCATATCTGGTACTCTTCCTCCTCCTCTTAGAATTTGGAGTCCTATCATGCTTGTGTTTCTTAAGATTTGAGGTAGTAGTCGTATCAGGTATGAATGCCTCATCATCAATACGCTGTTCATCAAATTCCTCTGGATCACCTACTGCATAACCACTTCCACCATCACCATTGTCAAGACCATTGTCATCTCTCTCAGAGGACACTACCACTTCTTCAGCATATCCTACCACTTCTTCTGCATTTGCTGATGCATAGTTCCCAGTAGCATATGTATCACCAAACACGATACATAAATCAGGATACTGAGGAAACCCTTCATTTCTGAATTTAGCCCATTCGCTATTATTCTGTAATTTATACAATAATGACAAATGTCAGTAATATAATCAAAGCTTGCAATACAATATGAACAAAATGATATTGGTAAATTGATACCTTGATGTGAGACTCCCACACACTTTGATCATCCACAACAACCTTATTGTTTATATTATCCCATCCAAATCTAGATTGTGACAAAAGTTTCTTGAAACTACTATACTGTTTCTTCAATTTGTTGACCCCTATTCTTCAACTGAATTATACTAAAGTTGAGTCCCATCCGGCTATTGAATTCGGCATGTATGTTATTCCATCTGTTTTGTTGAAGGTAGAAGTGGTGCGATTTCCCTTTGTTACCTCTGTACCAACAAGCTTACAAGCTCATTGGTCAAAGGCTCAGTCCACTTTGCCATACAAACCTCTTTGTGGGAAGCCATTTAACCTTAACTACTTGACCATCAAATGAGCCATATCAATTGGTGTACCAGTTCAAGCACGTAGACTTTGATGTCGATATCACATCAAGCAAAAAGAGAATAATCCTCATATAAAATTTTACAAGCAACCATATATTATAAGCAAAAACCATTCCCACTCTCTTGACTCCGACATCAAAATCACGGATGAAAATCTGATCTATTGTATGAGCAATTCTTTTAATAATATGGTAACTAGCTAATTACATAGATGTGACATATATTTTCTATGCATGAATCTCCACAAAGATGCCCACGTGTATCTTTTTCAAGTGAATTTGCACATTAGATCTCTGTTTGTGGCTTTAGTGCAAATTAGAGTCAAAATACTGTGACAATACCAAAAAGTTGAGTGACATGAGATAAATCAAAGTATAGCTGCAAAAGTATGAAACTTGCCCTAAGGTAATCTTCATCAAAGATATCTAACCAAAAAATGCCTAGAATGCATGCTCATTGGCCACAAGTCATTCTCCTTCCTGTCGACCCTAATGCCAAAGCACCATCTTCTTTTTATATTGTGTATCACAAATTTTCACAGAGGCTTCTTAATAAAGGCAACCTCACTATAACTCAAACAATTCGCGTTCATGCAGCTAATGGCACAAATGTGATTACTCAATCTACCTCAAGCAATGGATCTCTTGATGAATCAAGTATGAAACCACAAAATATAAATTGTCATCGAGCGAAAGAGTAGATCTACAGTTGCACGGGAGAAAAAATTTCTAGTTTCAAATTGTCTTCAAAATCTGAAATTTATAATAAGAGCCTAAAGATCTTATTATATAACCTTAAGCAAGCTAAGAACTAGGGAAAGCCATCTATTACCTAGGATTCGCGAGCAACTCGTCGCTGGATGAGGAGAGGGCGTGCGGCGTTGCTGAGGTCGTGAGGCGATGGCGGCTTTTGGTGAGACGGAGCAGAGCAGGAGTGGCTTGGGGCGTCGGTGTAGAGGCTCTGTTGCAGAGGGCTTCGGCTTCGCAAGGGAACGAGCGGCAAGGGTGCAGAGAAGAGGCGGAGGGCGTCGGTGCTCGGATCTGTTGAGTGCTTCTGGCTTCGCAGGGGAACGACCAGCGGGGGTGCAGAGAAGAGGCGGAGGGCGTCGATGCAGAGGCGGAGGAGAGGCGGAGGGCGTCGGTGCAGAGGCGGACTCGAGGCGGAGGGCGTCGGTGCAGAGGCGGAGGAGAGGTGGAGGGCGTCGATGCGCAGGCGGAGGGCGGAGGGTGTCGGTGCAGAGGTGGACTCGAGGCGGAGGGCGTCGGTGCGAGAGGGCGAGGCGGAGGGCATCGGTGCGGGAGGCGGAGGAGAGGCGGAGAGGCGGAGGAGGAGGAGGAGGTAGAGAAGAGGCGGAGGAGGCGAGAGAAGGTAGAGAAGAGGCGGAGGAGGCGGAGAAGAGGCGTACGAGGGAGAAGAGTGAAATTAGGTCAAGAGAAATCAGAAATTGATTTCTCCTCCATTTCTATTTCTTGAATAGAAATCTATTCCGTAAATAGAAAATTTGATAAGTGTTATCAAACAAGTTTCTACTCCAGAAATTGGTCTGGAACAGAAAAATCATTTCTGGAACAGAAATGATTTTTATCATGCACCCCCTAAGTGTTCAAACTTCAGGCATACGACCAGTCCACCGATGGGAAGTTACCTTAAATGCGGCGAAAGGAGTTCACCTTTCCTAGTATGCGCATTCGTTCTTGTACGCTGCCCTCGCAATTTTTGCGGCCTCAAGAGAAGAAGGACACCTAATTACCACATGTTGGCCCTACTCAAATTCGATTTGACAAAGAATTGGCTGGACCAATTTTAAGACTCATAAGCAAACACATTTTATCCAGGTTCTTGTTTTATTACCTAAAGGGCTCCGAGCAACAAATTTGGCAACGCGAAAGAAGAAAAATGAATACCGTCTTCTCTAAGTCGCGATCTAATGCTGATGATTGTAACACTGAAAACACGCCTTTTTTTTAGCCAAAGCACAAATGGTCCTGTACCAGTAAAAGCTTCGGCACCTCAAACAAGATTTTCCTTGAAAATTGGCACTCCAAAAATAAATAGCACTTTGGATCGTCAGATTATGTAGACTAATTCAATCTATAAATTGACAATATCCCAAATACAACATTGAATAAATCATACAATAATTGATTCCATTTGCCATAGGTATGAGACGAAGAGGACTTGACGTCATCGTCGGCCTCATCAAGCGCTTGTGTGAGGACTTGACGCCGTTGCACCTTAACAAAGAGGAAATTTAGGTATTTATTGTTACTCATAGATGGAGTTAACGAAGGGGTTCAATTATACCAAATTGAAAAGTTTTTTTTTTTGACTCATTTGTGTATTTTTTTAAAAAAAATTTTAGGATTCGATTGTACTTTCCTGACAAATTTAAGATTTTTAGTGTACTTATCCGTTGAATATTCTATCTTCATTTGAAAATATCATAAATCATGAAATTCTAATGATTGGTATAATAGAGATATTTAATTATTTAATTTTTTCCTGATTTTCTATATTTATTTTGGTTATGTATATCTAATTAGATTTTCTTTGATTTCCTTAGTTATTCAACTCCTCTTTTCTAGAACATCGAAAAAATATACGTGAATTACATATTAATCTCTTCCGCATCATTATTCTTAACTTTAAAAAAAAAAAAACTAAGTTTTTTCTCTGCAAGCCGTTCAACTTCTGTCTAACTTTTTCTCTCTTCATCACTCACATCGTTCACTGTAAGCTCAAGCTCAAGCGCTCTCTCTCCATTCATCTTTGCTTTCACCAATGCCTATGCCTGGTGAGTGACGCTGACTCTCTGGTTCGTCTCTGTTCATCGATGGTGTCATTTGTTGTGGTTTTTTCCATGTTCTTTTCTTCTTTCCGGTTTGGCTTTCTTGATAACAAGGAATTGGAGTGATGCGGGTTCATGACTTATGAGTCAA